>NW_025211460.1:0-3443 GCF_004010195.1 Chiloscyllium plagiosum
ACTTTGAGTGGGGGATTTCAATGTCCACAAAAAGAGTGGCTCGGCAGCAGCATTACTGATTGATCTGGTTGGGTCCTAAAGGATACAACTGCTAGACTGGGTCTGCAGCAGGTGGTGATGGAACCAACAAGAGGGAAAAGACATATTTGACCATAGCTTTAATAAACTGCCAGTTGCAGAAATATCTGTCCATGACAGTATCGGGTAAGAGTGACCACCGTGTAGTTATTGTGGAGATAAAGTCACACCTTCACATTGAGAATAACCTTCACAATTTTGGCGGGGGGGGGGGGGAGGCACTATCACCGTACTCAATAGAACAGACTTCAAACAGATCTAGCAGCCTTAAATCTGGGTGTCCATAACGTGTTGTGGGTCATCAATAGCAGCAGAATTGTATTCCAGCACAACCTCATGGCCTGGCATATCCCCCTCGCAACAATTACCATCAAGAAAGAGGATCAACGTTGTTTCAATGGATTGTGCAGGAGGGCAGGAGCAGCACCAGACAAACCTGCCAATGAGGTGTCAGCCTGGTGAAGCCACCAAACAGGACTGCTTGTGCACCAAACAGCATAAGCGGTAAGTGATAGACAGAGCTCAGTGATCCCACAGGCAAAGGATCAGATCTAAGCTCTGCCGTCCTTCCACTTCTAGTTGAGAATAGTTATGGACAATTAAACAAGTCCCTCCGAGTTTCCTCCGGGTGCTCCGGTTTCCTCCCATAGTCCAAAGATGTGCAGGTTAGGTGAATTGGCCATGCTAAATTGCCCAGAGTGTTAGGTAAGGGGTAAATGTAGGGGTATGGGTGGGTTGAGGTTCGGCGGGTCGGTGTGGACTTGTTGGGCCGAAGGGTCTGTTTCCACACTGTAAGTAATCTAATCTAAAAAAAAAGTCATTGGAAGAGGAGATTCCACAAGTATCCCCATCCTTAATGATGGAAAAGCCCAGCACTTCAGTGTATAAGATAAGGCTGATCCATTCACAACAATCTTTAGTCAGAAGTGCTGAGTGGATGATCCATCTCAGCTTCCTCCAGTGATCCTCAGCAATTCAGTTACCAGTCATCAACCAATTTGATTCACTCCACGCAATATCCAGATTCAGTTGGAGACACTGGATACTCCAGAGGGTACATACCCTGACAACATTGTGGCAATAGTACTGAAAAGTTGTTCTCCAGACCTTGTCACTGCCCTCTCCAAGCTGCTCCAATACCATTATGACAATGGCATTTCCCCGATTACATGGAAAATTAGCCAAGTATCTCCTAGACATAAAAGCAGAACAAATCCAATCCGGCCAATTAACACCTCATCAGTCTACTCTCGATCAGCAGTAAAGTGTTGGAAGGTGTCAGTGCTTTCAAGCAGCAGCTGCTCAGCAATACCCTGGTCAATGATGCCCAGTTTGGGCTCCACCAGGGCCACTCATCTCCTGATCGCATGACCTTGATTCAAACATGGACAAATGAGCTGAATTCCAGAGTTGGGGTGAGAGTGACAGCCCTTTAAAACAAGCCTGTCTTCGACCAAGTGTGGCATCAATGGGCCTAAGCAAAACTGGGATCAATGGGTAGCTCCCCACCGGTTAGAACCATACCTGATACGTAGGAAGATGGTCATGGTTGATAAAGGTGAGTCAACGTAGTTCCAGGACAAGTCTGTCGGAGTCACTCGGGCAGTGGCCTAGGCCCAAACATCTTCAGGGCTGCTTGATCAATCACCTTCCCTCCATTTTAAGGCCTGAAGTGGGGATGTTCGCCAATGATTGTACAATGTTCAGCAACATTTGTGGCTCCTCAGATACTGAAGCAGTCCATGTCCAAATGCGACAAGGTCTGGACAGTATCCAGGCTGAAAAGTGGCAAGTAATATTGAGGCCATACAAATGCCAGACCCTGACCATCACCGTTAACATACAATCTAACCACTGTCCTCTTTCAATGGTGTTACCATCACTGAATTCATAGTGGACTGCTGCGGTTCAATAAGGCAGCTCGCCACAACTTTCTCTAGGGTACCTAGGGACATGAAATAAATGCTGGCCCAGCCAGTCACACCCAGATTCAAGAAATAAATATGTTTTGTAAAAAAAGTTAACAGAGGAAGGTTGCTTAGTTATCATAGGGATCAGTGTTCAGACCCCAGCTGTTCACAATACCCATTAAACATTACATTGCGGGAAACAAATACAATATATCCCAACCTGCGACAGAACGAAGGGATGTTGTATTGTGAGTGGGTGAGGAGGTTGTAAAAAAGCTTCAAGGTGACGAAGACAAGTGGTGTGAATGGGCAAATACGTGGCAGATGGAGAGCAAGGTGGGTAGACATGACGGTGTGTCCTTTGGTGGGAACAAGAGATTCACAGCCTATCGTTTGAAAAGGGATTGTTTGAAACATGTTGATCTACAAAGGGACGCTTGCTCCTTTTTATTGTTTCCTTCTGCGCAGCCCGCCGAGGTCCCTGCAGCACAGTGAGGTCTGAACCCAGAAGTCAATACTGGGAATGGCATTGGCACGCTGACCAGTGTATATAGACCCACCAAGTGGGGAGCTGTAATTTTGCAAAGGATCTGGATTCCCCCTGTACACCGGTCACTGAAAGCGATATTGCAGAAACGGAAAGCAGTTAGGAAGATCAATGAAGTGCTGACCTTCATTTCAGGGGGATTTGAATCCAGGAGCAAGGGTGTCTTACTGCAACTGTACAGGGCCTTGGTGAGACCCCATCTCTAACATTGTGCAGTATTGTGTGCAGTTGTGGTCTCCGTACCTAATAAAGGGCAAACCTGACATTAAGGGAGAAAATCGAAGGATGACCAGATTGATCTCTGCGATGACAGTCTTGTTGTGGGAGTAGTGTTTGGGGCGACTGGGCCGGTATTCCATGCGGTTTAGGAAAACGGGGGGAGATCTCAGTGAGATATATAACACTCTGACAGGGCGAGACAGATTAGAAGCAGGGATGATAATTCCCCAGGCTGTGGTGTCTAAAACAAAGGACCACAGTATTAGGTACAGACAGGCCACTCTGAATTGAGATGAGTATAAATGTCTGCACTCAGAGACTGGTGAAACTGGAGAATGCGCTTGAACCCGGAAACTAAGACACTGAATATAAATTAGGGTTTCGATACAGTAAAGGGATGGTGGGAAAGCAGGAGTACGGTGTGGAAATAAAAGGCCAGCCATCATTATATTGAATTGGGTAGCAAACTCGACGGAGCAAAGCAACCACTGCACTTTCTATATTATAGCTTCCCAAAGTTAATCATATTAACGGATATATTCATTTTTTGGGATAAGTGCATTGTGGAGATGTTTGAAAATGAACAACAATGAGGAAGGCTCAGTGTGTCTTTTCCCGATGTTTCTGTGCAGTCTGTGGGTAAGCTCTGTAAGTGTTGTCACAAACTCTCAGATGTTAGAAAGGAGGTC
>NW_025211460.1:3664-8658 GCF_004010195.1 Chiloscyllium plagiosum
GGACAGGACATAGCTGAATAATTTTCCACATTGCCAGATAGGTGTCAGAGTTGGAGCTGGAAAGAAACAGCTTCCCCAGGGACATGGCGTATTGTGCAAAATAAGTCTTCAATCCTATTACAGGAATTGTGTCAGGGTCCATTGCCTTTATCGATCTGCTGTGTTCAGCTGTTTCTTCATGTCACGGGCAGAAAATCGAATTGGTTGAAGACTGACATCTGTGATTCTGTGGGCATCATGGCGTGAATGAGGTGGATCATCAACTCAACACTTCTGGCTGAGGATGGTGCAGATACTACATCCTTGTGTTTTGCACTGGTGTCCAGAGCAGTTCTGTTATGTAGTACGGGATATTTATGGAATCCTGTCCGACAGTCATTTGTTTAATCGTCCGTCACTATTTATGATTGAATGTGGCAGGATTGCGGAGCTTCGAACAGATCTGTTGGTCAAGTGAGGTAGCTTTAATGTGTTAGCATCAGGTTTAGGTTCACATGGTTCTGACCCTGACATGTTCACCCTCAGTCATTACTGAAACATGTGTCGTGTTGATGGTCATGGCAGACTGAGGAGATTATCCCAGGGCAAACATGTTACAGGTTGTGGATAATGCTGTTCTGCTTCTCCTGCTGTTGCAGTCTACAGCATTACATGAATACACAGTTTTGAGCTGCAATATCTGCAGTGCAATTCTGCTGTCTGTCCCTTAGTTCACATCGGGACCCATTCACCCATCAGCCCTGTACTCAATGACCAACTCTGGTTTCTGATGTGGAAATACTTCCATTTTCATATTCTCATTCTGCTGAGGGTCTCTCCCCGGGTCATGCTTCCAATCTGACACATTCTGCAAAACCAATTAACTAATTTTAATACAATTGTTTAATTAATCTGTATCCTTTTTTCACTTGAGTAATACCATCTTCTGTATTTAACATGGAAGTCTTTCCCTCTGTTTCTCTCCCTGACCATGATTAAGAGCTCTGTAGTGTCAGTGATGCCAGCCTTATGTAGTTTCAGAGCCAATGAATTCTCTGGATTCTCAATCATCTCTTTTGGTTTGATGCCTTATCACTCATGGCTGCCTTGTCCTCCCATGAGTATGTTCATCTCCTTTGGGATGAATTTCTGATATCCTCCGAATTATCGCCAGACACTCCTGCCATTGCTGCTCCATGGTCTTTACTGCTCGGCTCAACTACCAATTAACTCTGGCCAGCTCCTCCCACATGTCATTGTAGTTACACTGTTCAAATAGAATCACATTACATCAAGATGACAGCAATAGATATAAACTGAAAGAAGGAGTTTTGAGAGATGGGACAAAAGAATAATTGGCAGATTTCTTAACTAGATACAAAGAGAGAACGAGAGAGAGAATATAGATGAGGAAATGTGGAAAATGAGAAACCTTGATTCTTGAAAGAGTTAGATGTACATCCCTCAATGTTTTGGCAATGCCTGTGCTGTGTTCCTTTGTATAGTGCATGTACAACAGAGCAATGTGTTCAAATGCTGGGTCTGATGGCAGAATTTTTATCTCCAATGATATGACAGACACTAACATATGTAAGAACCCAGCAGGCCAATATATTGAATTCCCTGTAGAAAGGGGATTAACTGAAATAAGTTGGGATACCATAAGCATGAATTTATAACACACATCCTGATAAGAATGAGAGATTGGAGTTGAGAATTCCAGAAAAGGAGGGAACATTGAGAGAAGGGGAAAATAGCACTTTAGATGAGGATCAAACAATGTTTTAATGTTTTAGAAATTTTATACATCATGTGCATCATTTTTCGTTAACTGTGTCTCTGTTGTTCATTTAGAAAGTATTGTGCACATGTGAAAAATGTTACTTACCTGCACACACACATTGATTAAACAGTGTACATAAAATCATTTTTCCGCCATTGAAATGGTCCTAGAAGAATACAGCGCAGTACAGGCCCTTCGGCCCTCCTGTTGTCGTGTTACCAGGATACATGAACACGAGCTGGCCACCAAAAGACACAACCCACTATCACTATGTTCCATACATACAGACAAAGAAAGGCACCACTTTGATTGGGACAGCACACACACACACATACATACTAAGAAACGCAAGGACATTCTTAGAGGAATGGCATTCTAACCTGAAGTCCACCAATAAACACATTAATTTAGATCCTATCTACCTTCTCTTGTAAAACAAAAGAACTGGAAATGACCCACCCACCTTAAGAAACCAAGACCTATAAATAGAGAGGTGGGTCATACCACCAGCGCTTCAGCGGAGATGCTCATTGATGATGTTACCTAGTGATGGTGTCGAAACATCTGAAAACAAACCTTCACGCATAACGAGCTAACTTGCAAACATATAAACTTATTTTCCTTTTATTAGTGGAATTTGGGAGTTCTCATGTTTTAACAGATTATGATGTGAGGTGAGCTTTTCTGGTTGTGTGGTTTTAATTAACAGAGGGGTTCGATATTGATGTCATAACAGTTTGGGGCCTTGCTGTATGGGATTTGGACAGATTTGAACAGATCTGGGGTGCAAAAGGTCCTAGCAGATTCCCACACGTGGCAATTAGTGACCTAGATCTTCAAATAAAACCGTGGGAAAATTCATTTAATTTTGTTTACCTGTCGTTGGTTAAATTACAAGTGAGAGAAATCGCTTTTAATATTACTAAAGAGGTTCCCAAATTTGCCAAGGAAGTTTAGAAAGACAGAAATACATTTTTTTAGAATTAATAAATAGGTTGGAATTGGGTTTAACCAGCGACAAAAGGAAAAATGAAGTTGTAATGGAGTTGGTCAAGCACTTTGGTGTATCAGAGAAACAGACAAGCGCAGTAGAGTTAAAAAAAAAACTTAAATTGCAAATATGGCAACTGGAGTTAGAAGATAAATAAAGTGATGGAAACAGAGAGAGAAGAAAGAAAAAGAGAGGATAAAGAAAGAGAGAGAGAATTTGAAATTCAGAAGTTGGGAATTAAACAAGAAAGTTAAATTAACAGGATGGAGGTGAAGGGAGAACTTAGGGATGTATGCAACTATGTTAATACCTTGCCATATTTCGGTGAAAAAAAATATCAAAACCTATTTTATTTTGTATGAAAAAATGGCTCAGTAGATAGCGTGTCCAGTGTCCAGTGAACTTGTGGGTAATGTTAGTTCAGACTAGGCTGCTGCGCACAATTAGTGAGGTATGTGCAGCGCTGTCAGATGACAGCTCAAGAGATTAAGCAAATGTCAATCTAACTACTTTGAGTCGTTATGCATTGATACTAGAAGAATATAGACAGAGGGTCAGAAAAATAGAGAGAGAACAAGGTCAGGCTTATGTTGAGTTTGAAAGAATTAAACATAATCATTTTGATAGATGGATGCGGGCCATAAAAATGGACAAGACCTTGAGGTTCGAAGGGAGATTATTCTGCTGGAGGAGTTTAAAGACTCACCTCCAGAGATGGTAAGAATTCATGTGAATGAACAGAAAGTTCAAGAAGTGAGAAGCTTGGCAGAAATGGCAGGTAAAAATGCATTGGTGCACGACATGAAATGTAGCTTCGGGGAGGATTTTCATCCTGTGAGGGATTAGAAATTGGGAGAAGGGGAGTAAAGCACACTGGAATTGTTTACCACAGGTGAAAAATAAGCTCAAGCGGGTGGAAAAGTGGTGAAAGGCCTCATGTGTTCTCACTATAAGGGAGTGGAACACATAGAATTACAGTGCTGGTGGTTTAAGAAGGGCACTGGGAAAAGGTGTTTTCACTGCAGTAAGCTGGGACACAGTGCTGGGCATTGAAGGAAGACACTTTGGGAAAAGATGCGGTAAAAGAGGTTAAGCCAGTGGCATTAGTGAACCTGGTAAAGAAGACCCCAATCTCCAAGGAGCTGCAGGAGATTGCACAGCCTAGGCATAGAGTCAGTGGCTGGTCTCCATAAAGTATTCGCCTCTGTGGAGAACGTTTACTCAGAAGGTGGGGGGGAGGGGGGGGGCAGACTGTTGTGCGGGGAAGGACAATAAATTATACTTTTTGAGATACGGAATCTTCTCAGTCTCTAATGGTTGAGAAGTAAGGTGCCAGAAAAGCACAATAGATCAGGTAGCATCCTAAGAGCAGGTCAGTCGAAATATCAGGAATGTGCCGGGGGAAAAGGGGGCTGAAAGATAATTAGGAGGGTAGGAGCTGGGATGGTGGGAGGGTTACTGGGAGGGCGATAGGAAGATGTAGTTGGGAGTGAGAGTTATATGTCGGAGGGGTGGGTGGAGTGAATAGGTGGGAAGGAAGATTGACAGATGTGACTGATCATGAGGATGGTGCTGAGCTGGAAGATTGGAACTGGGGTAAGGTGGAACGAGGGGAAATGAGGAAACTGGTGAAATCCACGTTGATGCCCTGGGGTTAACTACTCTATAAGCATGGTGTGAGGTTAGGAGGCCTCCTAACTACCTCAGTGACTATGGGGATTGAACCTGTAATGTTTGCTTTATTCTACACCCCATTCTAGACATCTGGACAACTGAACGAACCAATTCCCCACAAGTCCAAAACACAATGCAAAAATGAACATTTTGGAGAGGGGAGGTCTTATTTTCAGGAAAGAGTGAAAACAGGAAATATGTAGGCATTGTGTGAAGGAGACACGCCTGTTTAATAGTTCAGTTTCAGCCTGCAAATTTGATGACCATGATTTAAAAGCATCGAGAGGTGTTGAAATAGTGGGCTACACATTTTGCACTGAAGTACTAATTATGAGCAAATTTTCTAGACCAGCAAAATATATCTTCCTTGCCCTCTCTTCCACTAAAGGTGTGTAGGGGGCTTTCTAAAAGGCAAAGGCATGTATCAAAAAAGCAAAATATTGAGGGCAATGGAAAATACTGGAAATACTGCACAGATATGCCAACATACATAGATACAGAAACAAAGAGCTGAATATTAGTGGAAATGGGGTGGATTGGGAGACTATTCACATTCCCCCCCCCCCC
>NW_025211460.1:9634-18733 GCF_004010195.1 Chiloscyllium plagiosum
CAGCATTTCAAGTGATGTAACCTTCCAGAGCAGCCTGCCACGTGGAACCTTATCAAAGGCCTTACTGAAATCCATAGAGACGACGTCTATCACTCTGCCCTCATCAAACTTCCTGGTCACTTCATCAAAGGACTCTAAGAAATTTGGGACGCATGATCTCCCACTCATAAGTCTATGCTGACTGCTCCGAATTAAACCCTGTGTACTTAATGGGTGCAGTCAATGGTATGCTGCCCTTCATTGTAAGATGATTCGAGTACATAAGTAAAGCCATCTTCCTGCTGTTGTAGAACCTTGCTGAGAGAGAATTTGGGGCACTCTCTACAGATTTGATCTCCATTGTAAGGAATGATCTCCTTACCACAGACACGGGTGATGGTAACATGAGGGTGGAGTGAAGAAGCTGAGTGTTTAATCTGCAGGGCTGTGTGAGAGAAGAAATGGTGATGCTGAAACACGAGGTGTGGCAGCGATCACTTAATTCCAAAAGGGACATTGATAGGGTGGGAAATTCCATACTTTAACCAGGATTGGTTGGTTTGATTTATTGTCACGTGTACCTCAGTACAGGGAAACACTTTATTTATGAGCAGTGGAGGAAGATCATAGTAAGCATGGCCAGACAGATCATAAGGTGTAAATAGACTTGTGCAGAGTAAGGCATACAGGTTACACTGCACAAGACAAGCACTTGACAAGATCAACATGAACAAGATCAGCATTATTTGATCTTAGAGAGTCCGTTCATCAGTCTAATGTGACTTTCCTAATAGTTTATTTGCCTAAATTAACTATCCCCACGTTATTGTGCAGTCAGCGTGTGAACCCGTACTGAATGTCATGCTGCTTACAATCCCCAACAGCAGCCACAATACTTCCGTCTGAAAAGGTAGCCATTCCCACCAGCTTCCGCCCTACATAGAGAACACCAGGCTGGCTTCTCGGAGATGGAAGGTGCCTGCTTGAGACTTCACACAAGACATAAGGCTTCCCTGCTCACCGCTAGAAAACCACGTTAAAGTCCCACATGTGTATCATGAGCAATGGAGCCAGGAGGAACAACGTGGAGCAGTCTGGCTGTGCAGCCTCTGCTCCACTTGTTCATCATGTTAGAGCATCAATTAGGAGACAGTGAGAACTGATGATGCTGGTGATTGGATAGAGAATGGATTGCTGGAAAAACACCGCAGGTCAGGCCGCATCCGAGAAGCAGGAGAATCCACGTTTTGGGCATCAGCCATTCATCGGGAATCAGCATAAATTACCTCATTCTGTCCCTTTGTAAGTGTGTTGAGGGAGGAATGGCCTCCTCCTGTTCCTGTGTAAGAGACTGAAGGGGCTGAATGGCCTCATCCTGTTCCTGTGTAAGAGACTCCAGGGGCTGAATGGCCTCCTCCTGTTCCTGTGTAAGTGACTGAAGGGCCTGATTGGTTACTCCTGGTTCCTGTTTGACAGCTCGGTGTGCTGAGAAGTGTGATTATGCTGCAGCTTTAAGACGTTATTTTGTCCTGGTTTCTTTTCAGAGAGAGATTGAATGATCGTCACAAAGCTGGATAGTTAAGACCACTGAGTAAATAACGAGAGAGGCCTTGGGTTTATTTTAATGCAGTCTGAATGGGTGTGGCCAGCTCTCACAGATTAGGATATCTGGGTTTTGGTTTCTCAGTAACATCAGAAACTGTAGTGGTCTCCACAGAGTTGGAAGCTTCAGTGACTATCTCCTGGCTGCTACTCTCTGAATTTTCTCTTAATGCTGTTTTTAATTCCTGGATTGGAGAAATGTTTGTGACATTCTGTGCCTGAATATTCCTTTTTGCCAAGGGCTGTGTGTATGCAATTTTTCTATATTGGAACAGTTTATGCGTAATAGTTCCTAGATCTAGTATTCTGTTAACTTGTCCAATAGAATTACGTTATTCTAAATTCCTCTTTCTTTGGTTTCATTTTATCTTCTGTGTTTAAATAAATGGTGTTTTGCTTCACACCAAGTAATTTGACCAATCACATTGCATCTGGGACAGACACTTTACATTTCCATTAAAATATGAAAGCTTAGATTCTCGGCTACCGCCTTCAAATATTTTCCAGGGCTCCGATGTGGTCCATCACACTAGACTCCTTCTCTTCCTGAGTAATAAGCTGGAGGCACTGAATGGGCTGTCCCTGTTTTTCTCCAATAGTGTCAATGGGCTGAATGACTTCCTCATATTCCTGTGAAACCAGCATGAGGTGCTGAATGAACTCTTGTTTTACTGTGGCAATGTGCAGTGTCAGGCAGTGCTGTTACATGAATGTTATGCACCCTTTAACAGCACACGCCTCAATGGATACTGGGTCTTGCTGCACATGGACACAGACCAGTTCAGGAGCTGACGAGAGCCAAAATGCTGTGAACATTGTGGAATCTTCAGTGACCATCCCCACATTCTGATCTTATGGTGGGGAGGGTGGGGGCGGGGAGACATTGATGAAGCAGCTGAAGATGTTTGTGAAGAGGAAGCCAACCTGAGGATCTCCCAGAGAGGTGACCCAGGACTGAGAAGATTAACATCTTCCTTTGTGCCATGTTTGACTCCAAACACTGGAGAGTTTACTGTGATTCCCATTAACTCCAGTTTTGTTAAGCTCCTTTGTGTCAACAGAAGTTAACCATTGCCTTGATATCAGGGCCAGTCATTTTTACCTGAACCCTTGTGTCAACCTCTTTTGTTCGCATCAGTAGGCCATGATACAGGAGCAGCAAGTGTTTTCTTCAAACAGGGTGACATTGAATGTCAGGATTTCTCTTCTCAAGAGTGTTTGGGTAGCTAGATGTCTGAAAGTATTTGAAAAGGAATTAGATGGATATTGACCTAATAGAGGCACAAGTTGTAGAGAAGGGAAGCTCTGTGAAGAGAGATGAGGGGCCTCTTTCATATCCGTGCCTGGATTTTCCGATTACATTTCCCAAATCACCTCAAAGCATGTGTGTCAGTCTTGAGGGGCTGAATGTTTCTGTGCACCAGTTTACAGCAGTAAGTAGCCTCCAACTGTTCCTGTCTGGCAGGTTTGAGGGGCTGACTGGAACACAGAAACATGGGACCAAGTAACAGGAGTGGGTCATTAGACACTTTGACCCTTCTCCCCCGGGTACTAAGATTGTGGCTGATCAGGTTTTGGCTCATCCCCACTTTCCTATCTGTGTCCCATTATCCGTGACTCACTTCCCTGTCAAATATTTAACTAACGCAGCTTTCAATCAATGTGAACATAGAGGCACGATAAACTTCCAGTGAAGAGAATCCCCACTTGAAAGGTCCTTTCAGAATTTTTCGTCATCCCTCTTATACAATCAGAGAGTCATGCAGAACGGAAACAGATCCATTAGTCCAATCTGTTCACTCCGAACAGATATCAAATCTGATCCAGTCTCATTTGCCAGCATTTGGCCAATATCCCTCCTCTTTCAGATACTTCTAAAATGTGCGATTGTAACCGCCTTCACCACCTCCTCTGACAGCACTTTCTGTACACACACCACTCTCTGTGTGAAACATTTATCTTCAGGTCCCTTCTAAATCATTCGCCCTCTACCCTTCAACCAAATCCCTCTTGTTCTGGACTCCCCTATCCTGGTGGAGCAGAACGTGGCTGTTCAGAATATCCATGCCCCTGATGGTTTTATAAACCTCTATAATGTCACCCCTCAGCCTTTGCCACTCCAGGGGGGAAGCACCTCAACCTAATCAACCTCTCCCTAATGCTCAAACCTACAGTCCTGGAACAAGTGTGGACATGTTTACTCCAGACAACCGAGTTATACACAGTATTCTTAAAGTGGCCTCACCAACTTCCTGTACAGATGCAACATGCCACCACAACTCCTATACTCAATGCTCTGACTAATTAAGGCAAATGTACCAAATGTGTTCTACATCACACTGTCTACCTGCGACTCCACTTTCAAGGAACTATGCACCTGCAGCCCTATGCCCCTTTGTTCCGCAACACTCCCCAGGACCTTACCACCAAGTGTATAATTTCTGCACTATTTGACTTCTGAAAATGCAAAACCTTGTATTTATCTAAATTAAACTTCAACTGTCACTCCTTGCCTCTTTGTCCCATCTAATTGTGGTCTCGTTTTACTCTGAAATAATCTATTGCACTACCTTTCTGATGTAATCTCTAAACTTCCTAACTATGGCCCCAATATTCACATCTAATTCCTTTATATAAATGATGAAATGCAGTGAACTGAGCACTGATTCTTGCAGCACACTGCTGCTCACAAACCTCCAGTATGAAAAATATTCCTCTTCCTTCAAGCCAATTGTGACTAGCTTCTTCTGTAACCCATGTGACCGAACCTTACTAATCTGTCTAACAATCAGAATGAAATACTAACTATGAAGAGAGGCTGAGTAGGTTAGGTTTATTTTCACAAGAATAAAGGAGATTGAGGGGGGACCTCATTGAGGTTTGCAAATTCATGAAGGGTATAGACAGGGTGGATAGAGACAAGCTTTTTCCCTGGGTGAAGGATTCAATAACGAGAGGTCGTGCTTTCAAAATGAGAGGTAGGAGGTTTAAGGGGGATACACGCGGTAAGTACTTCACACAGAGCGTGGTGGGCGTTTGGACAGCGTTGCTAGCAGAGGTGGTAGAGGCAGGCACGGAAGATTCATTTAAGATGCGTCTGGACAGAGGCATGAGTAGGTGGGGAGCAGAGGGATTAATGACCCATGATTTCCCATGCAGAAAGTCACGTTGTCTACTCCGATCAGCCCTTGCCTTCCCAAATGTATGTAAATGCTATCCCTCAGAATCCCCTCCAACAACTCACCCACCACTGACACCAGGCTCACCGGTCTATAGTTCCCCGGCTTTTTGGGTCACTGTTTCCTTTTCTCGTCCCACTCACCACTGCTCACAACAAATGTTAAATATAACCAGGTTGGCGATATGACCGATGATATCATTCTCAGACTGGGTCAGGGTCAGTTTTAGGAACAAGTCAGGCTAGTTTCTTTAATCTGCTAAAACAACACGTTTATGATCTAGAGCAATGTTACTGCAACTATGATGTGAAGAGAAATGTCAAACTGCTAGGGTATTGTAAATATGTAATCAATATTTCCCTTTCTAAAAGCAATGACACACACACAGACCGATAAACAAAATCTCTGCAATTTTAACTGAAAGAACTTTGTCCAGATATTTTGTAACTCATGACAAAAGGCAACATTGTGAGATTGTCCAAAACGTTATTCTGATTCTGAAGATATTGTACTCACACAGCTGTTAGCATTGGGATTACATTCTGGGAGAGTTGGATTTGGCTGAATTCCCTTTGCTTTCTGAATTCTGGTCAGGGATCACCCAAAGGGTAGCACGGTGGTTAGGACTGCTGCCTCACAGCACCAGGGACTTGCGTTCGAATCCAGCCTTGGGTGACTGTCTGTGGGGAGTTTGTGCATTTTCCATTTTCCTGTTTGAGATTCTAATGGGTGATCCAGTTTCCTCCCACAGCTCAGACTGTGGAGGTTCGGTGGATTGGTCATGCTAAATTGTCTGTAGTGTTCAGGGAATTCTCATTGAGGTGCCTTAGTCAGGTGTATATATAGGTGACTGGTATGGACTTGTTGGGCCGAATGCCTGTTTCAACACTGCAGGGATTCTATAAGAATGGTAACGATGACTGTAGAGTTTTTTTTTAGCTCGCACACATTGCTGTGATGAGGAACAATGAAGGAGTGAGAGTGCAATAGGTCATTCCTTCTCGGGCAGACTACATTTTCTCCCTCTCTGAGCTGAATCACACAGTAATGTCATCCTCTCCCAAACTGGATCATGTGAGGTCTGCTTGTACATTGTCCAAACTATGTATCCATCACAGTCCCTGTTCCATGTAGCTGCATCATTGCTGTTGTCATGCACAGAGCCATTCCCTTAGCAGAAAATGGTCTCTGTCGATTTGACATATGTTTACATGGCCCTGCGTCATTAAAAAATAAAATGTTTAATTTATTCAGAATACCTGTGTTAAAATGAATGCATTTTTTTAAGAAATACAGAAATTGCTGGAAAAGCACGCCAGGTCTGTCAGCATCCAGATGCCTTTTACATGCTGTAGTTCTACCAGCTTCCACCACTTCCTCTGGCAGCTCATTCCATACGCACATCACCCTCTGCGTGAAAAAGGTTCCTCTTAGGCCTTTTCAAAACCTTTCCCCTCTCACTTTCAACCAATGCCCTCTAGTTTTGGACGCCCCTAACCTGGGGAAAAACCCTGACTACTCACCAAATCTATGACCATTCTGATTTTATAAACCTTTACTGCTGCGAAATGTGACTCCAATCAATACGAATAGCTGTACTTTCAGTCATCCTGGGCCTAAATTCTGAAATTCAATACTGACACCTCTTCCTTCTCCATCAAGCCACAGTGCTAAATCCATTTTAATCAATTTGTTCAGATCTATCATGAGACATTTCTGTGGGCTTTACACCTAGACCTTTGTGCCCGGAGGTAGGGACACTAGCAACGCTCTGCAATACCCATAAAGCTGTAACAGTATTCTGCTGTGTGTTTGTTCATCATCCTGTTCTGACATGCTGTGACATACCTCTGCAACAGGCAGGACTTGAATCCAGGTGTTCTAGTCCAGAGTTAGGAAAACTACCACACAAGTTCAAGAATTGGAATCAAATCCAGAACTCTGGCTCAGAGACAGGGACACTACTCACTATACAACCATACCCAGATTTTGGGGTATATTTTAGTGCTCGCTTTCAGCTCGGTGTGGATTTATTATAATCAGGTTACCATTACTGAATTACAAAAAACAACCACTTTTCATTATTAAACAAATGCAAGATATTTGTCTCAACTATAGGATATTGAGTGTACGTGCTATACTATCGAAATTAACTATGAACTTCTTTAATCGCTATTATCTGTAGTCTGCAATATTAAGGAAAGAAATCCTGCAGACACACTCTGCACAATGAAGGGTCTCAAATGGATATGAATTACTGAACACCAGAGACGAAGGAAGAGCTTAATTTCTAGTCCCAAAACACCGATCAATACTACCCACCTCTAATGTGCGACTGCCCTCTTCCTAAAACCATGAAATGATACCAAGCCGCTGATTACTGTCCAGCCTTTCCTCCCCACTGACTGTGTCTGCAATCTGTCTCTCCTCCCCCTTACCATACAAGGCAAACCAAGCTCGGGGTCTTTGTGAAAATCAAGGCCGGAGTGTGCAGGCATCCTGGAGAGGGATGGGCATTTTAAAATTGAAGGTGGATGGTGAGGTGGCAGTAATATCACTCACTCGGCTGAGGGGTGGCAAGGGGAGTTTAGTTTGGATTAATGCGAGGTATTGGATATGGAAAATCAAACAACAGCAGGACCTATACAATTAAAAGTAGGGTTTTGGCAGTGTTGTAGAACAGAAACCTGCCGTCAGGTATAATTCTTTAAAATTTGCATTTCATAACGATAGTATGGTTAAGAAGGTGTTTAACACATTTGTCTGCAATGGTCAGACATTTGAGTATCGGAATTGGGACGTCATGTTGTGGTTGTACAGGATATTGGTGGGAATTCTTCTGGAATACTGTGTCCAGTTTGTTCACCCTGCCCGCTCATTCCATAGGCACACCACCCTCTGTGTTACAAAGCTGCCCCTTAGGTCACTTTTAAATGTTTCCCCTCTCACCTTAAGCCTATGTCCTCTAGTTTTGGGCTCCCCGTACCCTTAGAAAATACCTTGACTATTCACCCAGATATTACTGAACTTGATAGTATTAAACTGGAGAGGGTTCAGAAGAGATTAACCTGGACGTTGCGGGGAAAGGAGGGATTGAGCTATAAGGATAGGTTGGGTAGGCTGGGATTTTTTCACTGGAGAGTATGAGATTAAGGGGTAACTTTACAGTGGTTTATAAAATAATGAGGGGTACATATAAGCTGAAGGGCTGATGTCTTTTCCCGAGAATTGCGGATTCAAAATTGAGCAATATTTTAAATGCGAGGAAAAAGATTTACAAAAGTCATGAGAGGTAAATATTTTAATCTGGCTTGTGTGTGGAATGAACTTCCAGAGGAAGTGTTGAAAGCAGGGACACTTACAACATTTAAAGGACATTTAGATCAATGCATGGATAAGACATCAGTTTGGATGGTGCTGTGGGCAGCTGCCCTCTCCCTCCCCATCTCTGAATGAATGGTTTTCACCCTTTGCCAAAGCTGTGCAGTAGCGTGGGGAGGCCAGCAGAGGGTGGCATTGCATCACTTTAAGCACCACAGAGACTGCCAGACTTGCCCCACACAGAGACACACAGATACACACACGGGGATGATGAGACCACGGTGTGAAGCTCATCTGGTAACTTAAATGAAACATAAAGAAATGCTCAATTCGCCTCAAACTGTTAAAATATGAGGGACAGATCTACCAAATTCTACTGTTTAAATAAAAACATCAATTTATTTTTTGACTCTGAAAGTGAACATTTTACATTAACTATTCACAACTCTGGGACCCTCTTTCTCTTAACTGCTTATTACCCGACACAAGCTCGATAGCAATATACTGTTTCTGGGTCTGCCATCCTCTCGTATCTCAGGTGCTTGGAAGCTCTCAGTTCAGAACAGCATTCACCCTCACTTAAAGGTACCGTACATACTTTCAACTTCATCACATTATACCCTGATGAATATAGATAAGTGGAACCTATCCAGATTTCTCTTGCTCTGTGGTTTGTCAATATATCATCTACTCCGTCTCGTATGTGTCAGGATTTCTGTTGCTCCATTGACTCTGTCCGTGGGAATATAGCAGTATTTCACTTGCTCACACTCGTGTGTGTGGGGCAGAATTTCAGTTGTTACATGGGGACTGTGACGCTATAACAATCTCAATGTTTGTAGATGGCGCCGAAACTGGAAGAATTGTAAAGTCTATGGAGGACAGTGTGGCACTCTAACAGGACAATCACACGTTGGTGTAGTGTTCAGGTTTATGGCAGATAGGGATCAGTGCAGAGCTGTGTGAGCTGATGCACTTTGGTAGGAAAGACAATGAAAGACAGTTTGAAACAGGCTGT
>NW_025211460.1:19121-23236 GCF_004010195.1 Chiloscyllium plagiosum
GTGGGGGTGAAGTGAAGGGAGTGGGGGAGAGAGAGAGAGAGAAAGAGACAGAGACAGAGGGAGAAGGTGCTGCATGCGGCAGTGAGAGTGGTGGACCATGAGCCTTGTTCGGGGGTCGGTGCTGTAACAGATATACAGTGAGTGTGAGGGAGCAGAGGGAATACGGTGATCCTTATCCTGACAGAGCAGGGAAGGTTATTGATGCTTGTCCTGCTTTGCTGGACATTTCTTCAGACCACAGATACTGCACTGATTTGCCTTCTGAGCTCAGACCAATCTCGGCGGGGGGGGGGTCTGGTGATGTCACCCCTTCTGGGAAGAGAGTGGCCCCCCTCTGTACTAGCCCATCCACCAGGACCTCCGTGCCTCTGTCGACAAACTGTGGTGTAATTGCCACTTATCTGCCATGCTCGGGGTAAACTGTGCAAGGTAGCTCCAAACGGAGAAAGCTCAAACTTGTGCCCATTGGCCTCTTAAAGATGGCACCAGTGCTAGGGATCAGGGAATATCCAGGGGTACCCGGGCGTTGGTGAGTTACTCCAGCAATGATGTGTCGGAGAATCGGCCTGGTATTGAATGAGGGGGACACCATGGGGTGGGGTCCGTAGTTAATGAGGTGAGTTCGATAGCATCAGGAAACTAGCTCAGCCTCGTGAGGACAATCCCTCTGTCACACTCAAGGAAAATCAAAGAAAGATAAATTATTGTTGCAATCTGCCCAATGAGACGTAGATTCTGTTGAAACTAATTCCAGTTACAAAGATGCAGAATAAATGATCATCTGACTTCACACCAATATCCCTTTTTCCCATCTTTCCTGGGAAGACAGGCTCATGTAACAGGATGTATTCGAAGTATCTACGTTTCAGCATTCTGAAACCTGGGAACACATCCTTCCATGACACTGACTGTCGGTCTCCCCCTCTCTGTCTATACGACAAGCCCCTCCTATGTGGTGATATTTAAACTGACTCCTCCGCCTGGTCTCTCTGGCAGTGATGTTCACACCCATAGCACCCCCTTGTCAGGGCACAATGGAGATATGGAGCTGTAAATGGGTGGGAGCTGCACATCCTGACACTTCCAACATGGGCTGCAAGTTTCCCCACGCTGGGCAGGGATCTAAAACAGTGTTGCTGAGCAATGCACTGGGGTGGTGTACACAGTCCGATATGCTGGGAGGGAAACTGCTCCTGGTTTAGAGATCAATGCACTGGGGTGGTGTCCCCGGAATGTCCTGTCCCCGACATTCTATAACTGACACTCCCCACGTTCCGTCCCCGACATTCTATAACTGACATTCCCCGGAACGTTCTGTCCCTGACATTCTATAACTGACACTCCCTGGAATGTTCTGTCCCTGACATTCTATAACTGACACTCCCCGAACGTTTTGTACCTGACATTCTATAACTGAATTCCCCGGAACGTTCTGTCCTCGACATTCTATAACTGCCATTCCCCGGAACGTTCTGTCCCCGACATTCTATAACTGACATTCCCGGAACGTTCCGACCCAACATTCTAAAACTGACATTCCCGGGAACGTTCTGTCCCTGACATTCTATAACTGACACTCCCCGGAACGTTCTGTCCCCGACATTCTATAACTGTCATTCCCGGGAACGTTCTGTCCCCGACATTCTATAACTGACATTCCCCGGAACGTTCCGTCCCCAACATTCTAAAACTGACATTCCCGGGAATGTTCTGTCCCTGACATTCTATAAATTACATTCCCCGAACGTTCTGTCCCTGACATTGTTGTGAACGGCCGGATGTCAGTGAATTGAACAAACGATAAGATCCCGAGGGAAGAGATCCTGTTCCAGGGAGAAGGAGACACTGTTCCGAAGGCCCCTCAGGCAGTTAAAGGGATGAACACGTTTACCTGCGTTTACATTTCTTCACGACACAGGATCGACCACAATTTAGACCAAAATACAGAAATTCCCAAACTCCAATTGTCTTCAGGAAACTGGGAGAGAATCCTTCAGGAATCCTCCGTTTTAGGAAATGGGAAGGAGTGACCTGTGTCTGCTCTCGAGTGATCAAGTGTGTGGGAATGTTCTAGAAACCATCTGTCCTTATGGATGTGTCTCTGTGTGTTTTGGGAGGGAGGGTGTCTTGTGGTTTATGTAACTTTTTTGTCAATAATTCAGACCTTCCCATTTGTTATTCCAGCTCCAATTATTTTAATAAATCCCTGAATACAGGGACACATTTGAAAATCTCACTGGGTCCCCGATCAAACGGGTCCCTTTGCCTCCAGGCTGATGGATAATGGGTTTGTTTTCCTTCCTCACAGTTAACGTAGGAAGCATCTACGTCCTGCTTTATAAAGATTGTGGATTGTCTCCATGTGTCAGACGTTACCTGGCGGCCATGGCAGCAGCGGATCTCCTGGGCATTATTCTCGACCTGATCCTGAGACACATTCCCATTGTTTATCGGCAACAGTTTTTTTTCCTGTACTCAGTCCCCGTGTGTAATATCCACGCCGTCCTGCTTTATGCAGCCACTGACTGCTCTGTCTGGTTCACCGTCACTTTCACCTTTGATCGGTTTGTGGCCATTTGTTGCCAGAAGCTGAAAAGTAAATATTGCAGTGAGAAAACGGCGGCTGTGGTTCTGGGAGCAGTGACTGTGCTGAGCTGTTTAAAGAACATTTCCTGGTATTTTATGCTCACGGCTCGGTATTGGCTGCGGAACCGTCCCTGGTTTTGTAATGTACCAGGCATTGTTCGAACCTCCATGGTCTGGGGCACAATCGAGTTCCTCCACCACATTCTAACTCCGTGTGTCCCATTTCTCCTGATTCTGCTGCTCAATGTTCTCACCGTCAGACACATTGTAGTGACCAGCAGAGCCCGCAGGAGACTCCGCGCTCACACCAATGGGGACGCTCAGTCTGACACAGAAATGAGAAACCGAAAAACCATCATTTTACTGTTTCTGATCTCGGTCAATTTCATCCTGTTATGGTCAACGTTCATGCTGTATTCTATATGGACCCGGATGTGGTATATTTGGTATCGGTCTGTGTATCTCGATGGGAATGTGCAGGAATTGGGCTTCATGCTGCAGCTCCTCAGTTGCTGCACAAACACCGCGATTTATGCCATGACCCAGACTACGTTCAGACAGCAGCTGAAGAATGTGCTGAAATATCCCTTCACCCAGACCCATCCATCCATCAAATTCCCTCATTGATCAATCCATCCGGGATTTTCTCATTTCAGTTCAGTGTTTCAGCGATGGGGCAGCCTGTCGCTATGGTAATAGACTTAGGGTAGAGCTGGATTGTCCATCTTTATCCCACGGGGGCGTTACAGGGAAACATTTCAATGTTTCTCACAACTCAGGGGTCAGTGAGAAAAGGCAACATCCCACTGACTGTATCCATCACTTCCATTTGTAAACAATAAAAATGTTGATTAAAGCGTGCCGAGCAGCAGAGTGACCGATGTTGTTGTGTGTCTTTGTGTTAGAGAAGCTGAGCTGGAGAGAGACAGACTCAGCCCCAAGTCCTGGTCCTCAGGGAGAGGGGATCGCGCCCTGATCTCAGGAGCTGGGTTTAACTCCCTCTGACTTTACTTTCCCTTCTGGGTCTCCCACTCCAACTTGGCTCTCAGCAGAATGCACCTTGCTCCCTTTGTCCCTCTCCCTCCACATATCCCTCCCACTCTCACATTGCGCCACTGTTCGTCTCTCCTTTTCCCATTTACACACTCAATTCCACTGTCGTTGCCTTCTCCAATCTCATTCACTCTCACTCCATCTTGCGATCATAACCTCCCAATGTTACTGTCTTCCTCGAATCCTTCGGTGCTGGGGGAACAGAAGAGGTTTGTCGATCTTCAGACCGATGTTAGGGAACAGAGATTGGGACAACATGTCAGGCCATTGTCCAGGCAACTGTATGGAGCTTGGCCCAAACGCCATTGCTCGGGGACATAATGTGTGTGAGAACACCAGCCGTTACTCGGGGGTAACAGATGGAGTGGCACCATAGGCTGTGGCTGACACTGGTATAACAGGATATCACAAACAGAGCACATTGTGTGGGACATACTGTCTATTACTCAGGGAATAGAATGGGGATGGGGTCAAAG
>NW_025211461.1:0-966 GCF_004010195.1 Chiloscyllium plagiosum
CTCTGGCACCTTACCTGTGACTATCTATGATACAAATATTTCAGTAAGAGGCCCAGCAATCACTTCCCTAGCTTCCCACAGAGTTCTCGGGTACACCTGATCAGGTCCTGGGGATTAATCCACTTTTATGTGTTTCAAGACATCCAGCACTTCCTCCTCTGTAATCTAGATATTTTTCAAGATGTCACCATCTACTTCGCTACATTCTATATCTTCCATGTACTTTTACACAGTAACTACAGATGCAAAATACTTGTTTAGTATCTCCCCCATTTTCTGTGGCTCCACACAAAGGTCGCCTTGAGGGGCAGTATTTTCTTCCCAGTTACCTTTTTGTCCTTAACATATTAGCAAAAACTCTTTGGATTCTCCTTAACTCTATTTGCCAAAGCTATCTCATGTCCCCTTTTTGCCCTCCTGATTTCTCTCTTAAGAATAGCCCTACTGCCTTTATTCTCTTCGAAGGAAACTCTCGATCTATACTGTCTATACCTGACATATGCTTCCTTCTTTTTCTTAACCAAATCCTCAATTTCTTTCGTCATCCAGCATTCCCTATACCTAACCCAATCCTTTCACCCTAACAGGATTATACTTTCTCTGGATTCTCGTTATCTCATTTCTGAAGGCTTCCCATTTCCAACCGTCCCTTTATTTACATGCATTTACCCCCAATCAGCTTTTGAAAATTCTTGCCTAATACTGTCATAATTATGGTCACTGGCCCCAAACTGCTCCCCCACTGGCACCTCAGTCACCTGCCCTGCCTTACTTCCCAAGAGTAGGTCAAGTTTTGCACCTAGCTTGTAGCACCAGGAGTAATCCAGATATTACTACTCTCGAGGACCTCCTTTTTAAATTCCTGCCTAACTCTCTGTAATCTCCCTTCATAATCTCAACCTTTTCTCTTCCAATGTCGTTGGTTCCAATGTGGACAATGACCTCCTGCTGGCCCTTCTCCCCCGT
>NW_025211461.1:5373-23239 GCF_004010195.1 Chiloscyllium plagiosum
GCTGCCTGACCTGCTGCGCTTTTCCAGCAACACATTTCCATCTCTGATCTCCAGCATCTGCAGACCTCACTTTCTCCATCTCTGAAAGTGACCAGTCTATAAGAAATATGTGCATCAGATCACCAAACTCACCCTAGAGCAATCTACAGAGACAGATCTAAGACTTTACCTCGGTTTGAAATTGATTTTTCCAGAAATTTAAGAGGGCATTTGTCGAACCAGTATTGCAGAGTGCGAGGTAAAAAATAGGCCTAAGAGAAAGGAGTTATACATAGCTGTTGTTTTACTGTTTTCTACTGAACTTAAAGAATTAAATTGCTAATTTGTACGTTAACAGTGATCTCTGGGATAATCCTTTGCCTTTTGAAATTTAGTATATCACGTCATGAGGTGAGATTCAGTTTATGTCGGGTTTAAGTTAGTAGAGGGGTTTATCCCGAGTCATAAGACATTGATGTGGAATCTGGTGCTGTTTGGGGAAGAAAGGAAAAGAAAGTAACAACATGCATTCAATGATTTTTTAAATGTAATATCCATCTTAAATGGGAGATGTTTGATTTTTAAACTATGTCCCCTATTCTAACCATTGGCTTAAATAGAAGCATCCTCTTAGTATGCTCCACTCTCGATCATACATTGCTCAATGAAATTGATCGCCCAACTCCCCTACTGTGCCGTCAATAATCACTATACATTAATATGAAATTTGTTACTACTCAGAAACGGATTTTTGGAGCTCAGATGAATGGATTTCAAATCTCAATGGCGCTTCTGCAAGTGATCTAAATACATGTCAACTTTTTAAACAATCTCTACTATAACTAGGAAATTGTGATTCAAATCAGAGATGTAAGATGGCAAACACATATCTACGGAAGGGCAAGATGACATGGTGGTTGACTCACCAGATAGTGTAGCAAGAAAAATAACAGGACGTAGAATTCGAAATAAAGCTCCCCTTCTGTTCGCGTAGGGTACATATGAAGAGAGACAGTGGCTATCATCTGACACATTACTGGAATGTGCGCTTAATGAGGCTTTAAAGAATGCAGCCAAAATCATACTACTGGCATCAAATGATGAACAAGAATGGAGTACACAAAATCTACCAGACACAACGAGTATGGAGGTATTAGCTTGAAGGCATTTTACGTGACAAAGTAGTCACAGGTCACTGAAAGACTACATTAAACAGTTTGCAGCTATTTAAAGATATGTTGTATGAACTGCTATGATAGCTACTATTAAGATCGCAGATCGAGCTAAACAGTCGTATTTATTTTTACGTTCCAAAAGGGAGATTTCTTTAAAAACAAATTATCTTCTCTGGAAGTATTTTCTCATCTACCTGTTCGATGATGGCTTTCCGTGCCTCTCAAGTAGGTGGAGTTTAAAATGATTGCTTTCTGATTCGGAGATAAAAAAACGTGGCATACCAATAATTTCTTTTTTTTATTTTATACTTTATTCAGAAAGTGGCTTGGGTGGGTGCAATATCAACAGTTGTAATCATTTCTGATTTAGTCTGTAAAGAAATGCATTCTTGTAGATTTAATTTGGGGTCGCTGAAGCTATTGATGCTGTAGTCGTTTGAGATACGCATGCTTACGCATTGTACAACATATGTCATATCCAAAATCATGAAGCTTCCTGAGACAGTAAAGAAAATGACGATTGGAATTCCTCCATCTGTCAACATCTCGATCACATTGATTGTCTCCTTGCCTCTGCACCCAGAATCTACTCTGGACCTTAATAGTTGGATGTATATGTGCCACAGTCAGCAACTGTAAAAACTTGCAATTTTTGGCGCCATGTTAGTTATGCCACTGACTAGGTAATATATCTGAGGTATATATTATAGAAATAAAATTAATAGCTCAGCAATGCTGAAGCAGATAAAGAGAGAAAAAACAACAGAGCAGCCAGCTCTCTGCTGACATTCAATGCACTAAGATTCACCTCAAGGCCAGGGCTTTATCTGCAGGCCTGCAGTCCGTGCTGGACTTTACACCGTGTCTCTGGTGGGCTTCACCTCGACTCATGTTAGTTCAATTCACTGCCATTGATGCTGTCCGAGTGCAGGTGGTATATAGCAAGGGGAAGAAAAACATGAAAAGAAAAACAAAGGGGAAACAAAACAGAGGAGCTCCCTCACTCGAGCCTGACCCTTTCGTTACCTTGGACGTTATTTCAGTATCGTTTAAATACTACTGAAAATAGACATGTCTAATGAACAGGGAAACTTCCACACTTGACAGTCTTTCAATGGCAAAACATTTAAATTTCTTAACGGCGACTCTGCACTATCCATTTTGTACATCTATTTCAGAAGTCTGTTATATCTGGGCATTGTCATTTCTTTTCTCCTGATTCAGTAGCAGCTGACAAATGAAAACCATCAAGCTTTGGCTCCAGAAGGAAGCATTAAATTAGTGAGTGCAATGCTGACACTGCACACTGGTGCAATTGTTCAAAAAACGACTTGGGATATAAATCTCACAGAGGCAGCTGTAAGGATCATGGAAGTGGAAATGATTAGCAGGTCCTTGCTGTCAGTGACACCAGGTACAGTGTTACATTATTTGACAGACCACACCTATTAGAATAACAATCTCCATTAAATTAAATGCAGAAAGGAGTCAACAGAGACAAAGAAGTGTAAGCAATTGTGGGAGAAAAGTTGTTATTGAATCGTGGGATAGATCACTTGTCATAATTAAATTAACATGGCCATTTTGACACTTGCTGAAGTTTAAATGAAAGTATTTTTCTAAGACAGACAAGGTAGAGAAAGCAGGCCAACTGATGTTAAAAATGTAGATCATTGTACAAACATTTCTGTTTTTTATTAATTGCATATTTTGACATAATAATGATGAGTACTTTAATCGGTTAACAACGTTTTCATTTTCTTTAATTTCACAACCACATAAAGAAAACATTCACAAATATACACACAAAACAAGATATTTTCGTTGATATGTCCACGAATCGAATCGACATTGTGAAGCATTTTCTCTGAAGCAAACTTGTCACGAGGTGGTCAATGAGGTCGAATTACTTCAGTTTATCAGACTGAGCACTCAGGATGCTGTACCAAAAATCAGATGGCAGCTTTCAAACTACTTGTACAATAATGGCGACTCAGATTGAAATCCAGGAGTTCGCATGCCACTGAGGAGACTTTATCCTTCTTCAACTGGGAATTGTGCAAATATTAAAATGTGAAAAACATGCATTTGACCAGGCTTTAAAATGCAGCAAGAAATATTTGAACCATCCGTTAACATCTCAAGGTGGTGCTTTAAAGCGAATTCTCTAAAACAAAGCAGTTAAACCTTAACCGACGGGTTAAATTACACAATTGTAAATGAATGAATTTCTTCCAATGCAGAAAAGAGCATTCAATTATTCTGAAGACACAGGAAATGAAACCACACTGTGGCTGCAACATCACATATTTCAAATTGTATTAAAATCTAACCTTTGAAGTGACTGGATGATTCAAAATAAAAAGAAAGGATTAACTGCCGTAAATAAATAAACTCGAATCTGACTGTCTGAAATAAATATCCTCACTGTTTTTTTTCCATTCCCATTCCGTACGTTAAGGAGAAAAATAAGCATATTTAGAGATTCAAATGTAAAGGCAGCAAAACACTATCTTGAGTGAGCATTGTTACTTGTAAACGAAAGATTTTGGCATCAATGAAAATGGTTCACATGTGAGAGACGTGTGACCTCCACACAGACACTGTCTTGTGATGCATGTTTTTGTTTCCAAATTAATTGTATAATTTACGTCAAGAATAATGTTGTAATATAGCACATGAAGATACAAATCACGTACAATAACTTGCTACAGATAATCATTCGATGTATTATTACTTATTTTATTCAGTATAATGAGCAGTTTTTTTGTATATGAATAAAGGAATAATCACAAGCAAGTGGTGGCCTGTTAGGTTTGTGTGCACCCAGGAAATCGAAAGACCAGGACCAGTACTCTTCGGATATAAATGCAAAGTCCATCACAGCAATGCTGAATTTTGTTGGGTTTCAATTGTCTTTTTCTCGATCCCATGGAAAGCGTCTGATTTGCAACCAGAAATTAAAATGACTCAAAGTTTTTCCAAACTGAGAAGTAAGTCTGTTGTTTTGCTATCCATTCAGGAGGCAACGGTATCGTGGTTATGCAAAGACTATTGAGTTATACAGGTGTACAGCATTGAAACAGACCCTTCGGTCCAACCCGCCCATGCCCAATAGGACCCGGCCCATATCCCTCCAAACCCTTCCTATTCATATACCCATCCAAATGCTTCTTAAATGGTGAAATATTACCAGCCTCCACCACTTCCTCTGGCGGCTCATTCCATATACATACCATCCTCTTTCTGAAAAAGTTGTGCTTTAGGTCTCTTTTATATCTTTCCCTCTCATCCAAAACCTATGCCCTCTGGTTCTGGACTCCCCAAACCCAGGGAAAATACATTGTCTATTTACTCTATCCATGCCCCTCATAATTTTGCAAACCTCTATAAGGTCAACCCCCAGCCTCCATCTCTCCAGGGAAAGCAGCCCCAGCCTGTTCAGCCTCTCCTATCGCTCAAATCCTCTCACCCTGTCAGCATCCTTGCAAATCTTTTCTGAAACCTTTCACGTTTCACGACATCTTTCTGATAGGGCCTTACCATTAAGTGTTTATGTCCTGCTAAGATTTGCTTTCCCAAACTGCAGCACCACGAATTTATCTAAATTAAACTCCATCTGCCACTTCTCTGCCCATTGGCCCACCTGGTCAAGATCCTGTTGTAATCTGAGGTAATCCTCTTTGCTGTCCACGACACCTCCAATTTTGGTATCATCTGCAAACTTACTAAAAGCACATCCTATGCTCGCATCCAAATCATTTATGCAAATGACAAAAAGTAGAGGACCCAGCACCGGACTGGACTGGACAGCACCGGACAGGACTGGCTGCTTCATATTCCGGGATACAAATGCTAAAGGAATAATAGAAACAGAGGCAAGGGAGTATGGGGTGTGGCGTTTTTGATAAGGGATAGCATTACAGCTGTGCTAAGAGAGGATATTCCTAGCAATATATCCAGTGAAGTTATTTGTGTGGAACTGAGAAGTAAGAAAGGGATGATTACCTTATTGGAATTGTATTATATACCACCTAATAGTCAGAGGGAAAATGAGCAACAAATTTGTAAGGAGGTCTCAGCTATCTGTAAGAAAAATTGGATGATTATGGTAGGGAATTTTAACTTTCCAAACATAGACTGGGACAGCCATAATGATAAGGGTTCAGATGGAGAGGAATTTGTTAAGTGTGTGCACGAAGATTTTCTGATTCAGTATGTGGATGTAAAGGATATGCAAGATATCACTATATAGGGAAATAGATGGTGACATCTTGAAAAATGTCCAGATTACATGGAGGAAGAACTGGATGTCTTGAAACGCAAAAGAGTGGATAAATTCCCGGGACCTGGTCAGGTGCAACCTAGAACTCCCTGGGAAGCTAGAGAAGTGATTGCTGAGCATCTTGCTGAGATATTTGTATCATCAATAGTTACAGGTGAGGTGCCAGAAGACTGAAGGTTGGCTAACATGGTGCCACTGTTTAAGAAGGGTGGTAAAGATAAGCCAGGGAACTATAGACCAGTGAGGGTGACGTCGGTGGTGTGCAAATGGTTGGAGGGAATCCTGAGGGGCAGGATGGACATGAATTTGGAAAGGCAAGGACTGATTAGGGACAGTCAACATGGTTTTGTGTGTGGGAAACCAACTCTCAGAAACTTTTTTTGAGTTATTTGAGGAAGTAACAAAGAGAATTGATGAGGGCAGAACGGTAGATGTGATTTCAGTAAGGCGTTCGAAAAGGTTCCCAATGGGAGATTGATGAGCAAGGTTAGATCTTATGGAATATAGGCAGAACTAGCCATTTGAATATAGAACTAGCTCAGCGGTCGAAGACAGAAGGCGGTGGTAGCCAGTAGTTTTTTCAGACTGGAGGCTTGACTATAGTATTCCAAAAATTATAGTGGCATTCTCTCCACTTGAATGTGGGATGTGTGTCCACAAAATTAACAGATGGCGTGGAAAACGGTGGTGAGTGAAATAATAAAGGTCAAAATCTTAGACTACAGTAGAATATTGTCTGCTGGTAAGACAGGAAGATTAGTGAGAATGGGAATCAATTCTTAAAAATGTGAGTTGGCCTGAGACGCAGAAGGTTTTTTTTCCCATTTTTAATGCTCTATTATTCCGGATTCTGAATACTATATTGCTTTTGTGGTCAATAAATCTTTAAATAACTTAAAGTGTCTTCAAATGAAAACGATTAAGTCTTCTTATGAATTTGAGCAACATCGTTGTTAACTGGATTGCACATGATTAGATCTTTCCATTATTATGTTTTTAATGCAATGCCTAATCGAAATGTCAGATTACAATAACATAATTACAACCATTTATCTCAATCAACAGCGTTTGTGGTCAATAAATCTTTAAATAACTTAAAGTGTAATAACTTAAAGTGTCTTCAAATGAAAACGATTAAGTCTTCTTATGAATTTGAGCAACATCGTTGTTAACTGGATTGCACATGATTAGATCTTTCCATTATTATGTTTTTAATGCAATGCCTAATCGAAATGTCAGATTACAATAACATAATTACAACCATTTATCTCAATCAACAGCGTTGTAGTAATTTCATGCTGTAAAATCACTGGCAAACATATATCAATACATTAACTACCTTCAGTTCCATCTGCAATTACGATTGTCTCTTCTGTTCACTAACAGGAATAACGTTGAACAGACATTTGGAGTTTTTGCTTTTTATCGAGGCGGGTGAGCTGCTTCAGAACCCGTTGAGTCCGTGAGCTGTTCGTTTCTGCAGTGCTGGTTCTCCACACAGGGTGCATGACCTATTTTGATTCAGAGATTTTCAAATACTTGACTAACGAAAATCTATGCTTCTTAATATTGATGCGTTAAATTGACATTACTCCATGCGCATTAAACTGGTCTTCAATGAGACAACTTTTCAAACTTCAAACCTTTTCAATTTAATGTTGCTATATTAATATAACAATTGTTAAACTTGTATAATCAGTTCAAATACCATAACTTAAAATTCTTTTATTCATAAGTACTAGCAAGTTACACGTGTTCAGCAGAATATTGTAACTCAAACATCAAATCGTCGGCAAATTTACATAAAACCAGGGGTTTTAGTTTCTCTGAACCATATGTCCTCTTTCGGCGGCATTGCAGAGTAGTGAATATAGGACTGCAAAACAGTATTCTAATAAGAGTCTTATGCAAGTAAAAGATAACTTTCAGGAGGTCATGTTCCTGTTACCTATATGTTACCTCGTACAGCGGTAAAAACAAGGCCAGTATTGTAAATGATATATGCCAATCTTGTGGGTACATCGTCCATTTTCTCTGAAGCATAAATACCCGTGAAGGAGTCCTAAGTTGCGTTTAACCATTTTCCAAAAAACTCTTTGCTCATATTATGTTCAAGCGTCCGGAGACACACAGAGGACCATTAATCTTACACTACTTAACAGGCACTGAACAAATAGTATATGTTACATCGTCATCAATTCTATTTTATGTAATGTGAAGCACCAGTTAATACATTGTTTCGCATGATCACCTTTGATTGTCCAAACGGGAACATGTTTTTCATTATTTCGTGACCTGTTCGTAAATTTATAAAGAGTAAGAATTGATCCAATACACACAGACTCATGCATACACTTCTTACACTAATGCTTATGTACGATATTTTTGTTTTGTTTAAATTGATAGGGAGGCCAGACAGTTATATGAAAATTATGAATTCATGTTTTTTTTAAAAAATGGAAAAATCAATGGGTTTCCACCGATGTATATTGTTTCTGTCAGGGGTCGATATGACCAGTCAGGTTCAGCCTGAGTGTTTTTCGAAGATGCTTGTGGCGGTTTGTGACAACTGAGCACTCATGCCTTAGAAACAAGTTTATCATGTCCCTTTTCATCTTTGTCTGTCTCTTCCAATTTTTTGGATTCCTCTCAGCCAATGTGTTTACTGAATAAATTAGAACCCAATGATAAAACAGACAAAAGTTATGCAGAGGTAAAGTTTGAGAAGAGGGAGAATCGCAATGTGGCTGACGTACATCATGAGATGCCATGGTTTAAGCTTATGCATTGGCAATGATGTATACGGCTGATAAAGATCCCTTTCAATTACAAATGTATTAGCACCACATGGTAAACACAGTGAGGAGAAAAAATACGATACTGTGTGTGTTTGGTTGGGACGGACTGTGTTCTGCGTTGGTCAAGGTACATCCAGAAGTGTGTTTTACTAACAACTCTCATTGTAGCCGATTTCTGATGAAAAAGAAGAAACATTTGTAACAGGTGATGTTATGTGTTTTCGAGTGTGCGTGTGTATGTGTCTGTGTGTGTGTGTGTGTGAGAGAGAGAGAGAGACACACACACACAGAGACAGATAGTAAGTACCATGCAGTGGGGTCATCTTCAGTATGACAAAAGCCTAAGGTCCCGGTTGAGGCCATCCTCAAGAGTACCGAACAGGGTAATCAGCCTCTTATCGGACATTTTGCGTTGTTGTTTTTCCGAAGTCTGCCTTCGAGGTTGGTCACCCGAAGGTCCGAGACTCCTTGATTAGAACAGTGGGGAGATCATGTTGCAGCTGCACAGGACAATGGTTTGCCTACGTTTGGAATACTTCCGATATCCTCCCTACTCTAGGAAAGATGTTGTGAAACTTGAAATGGTTCAGCCAAGATTTACAAAAATGTTGCTCGGATTCGAGGTTTTGAGTTACATAGGGAGGCTGAATAGGCTTGAGTTATTTTTCTTGGAGCGTTGGAAGCTGAGGGGTGACCTTATAGAGGTTTATGCAACCATGAGAGCCTGGACTGGGGACATAGTGTAGATCTTTTACCATACACGAGGGAAGACATGCAGGGTATATGTTTGAGGTGAGATGGGAATGATTTAGAAGGGAACTAAGAGAAACGTTTTTACGTGGACGATGATGCATGCATTGTATGAACGCTCAGAGGTGACGACTGGCATAATTAAAACAATAATAGACATCTGGTATATGAGTAGGAAAGGTTGAGAGGGATAATGGCCAGAAATTTCCAAATGGGACTGGATTTATCTAAGAAATCAAGTCGGAATGTAAGAGTTGGACTGAACGGTCTGTTTTTTGCGATATACATCTCTATGACTCTATATGGCAACATCTACCAATAAAATATATTGAGTCATTCATTGATATTGCAGGCATAACAACAACATCCTGACCAGAAGCTGAATTTGAATGACTATCACGATATTGCAGTTTTAAGGACATGAGAGATGCTGTAAATTCTGAGGCAAATTGATTCATCATTGAGGCAGACTGGCCGGTGTCTGCCTGGCACTCATCTGCTCCAGCATCCATACGGGATATTATTTTCATTCCTTCTAATTCTAATCATTTTCTTTCATTTCATTCTTTCGTTTCTTTTCTTTTATTTAGATCCTTTCTGGGGGATTAGGCAATGAACTCGGCATGGCCGTGACAGTGGGCTGTGCGTGGAATGGCGGGTCTTTATGGCAGTCATAGCTGGCGACCCATGTGGGTCTTGAAGTTGACTGGTGATGGTGGTAACTCTGGCAGGAGCAGAGGCCACAAGGATATCCTCAGTTTTTTTTGTCTGGCGGCAAAGATCTTCCAATTTTTACAAGTGGCTTTGGCAACGGATTTTCCAAAATGACGGTTGTGGAATTGACATCTCTCCTGGTTGCTGTAGGCCCAGAGTGTTGCACGATGGGAGCTGCACCGGCAGCAGCGTGGTCCGCTCTGAGCAGTGTCTTCCTGGCTTCATCAAGGCAATAGCTGTGTCAGGGATCTCAAGTTACAGGACGAATATGTGTTCAGCATGGAACTCAACATAAGCATCTTCGGCATGATGCAGGAGGTGGACACAGCTGGGAAGAGCTGGCAGTGAGGTAGTGGTGGAGAGTAGGTGGCGCAGATTTCGTTGAAGATCTGACGCCTCTGGGGTCACTTTCATTTGTATCTTTCCCCCTTTAAATTTTTGAATCATTCAAATTGTCCCCGGATTGTCGCCATTGTTGAAGGTTTTCAATGTATTTTATTATATTAATCGTTACAAAATACAAGAGCCATTAAAGAAATTATTCATCATTGACTTCAATTGTAATAAAGTGCCTCCCGGCTGCATGTACCTCGCTTTTGCCGACACCCTGTTTAGATTTCTCTGCTCTGTTGAGCTACAAAACATATAATAAACCAATCGCTTTAGCTGCATTTGTAAAGCAGTTCGTGTTGTTGACTGAATTAGTTGTTAAGAGATCCCATGCTTAGAAATTTTAAGATGTTAATCCAAAGTATCATGATGAAAAAGCACTTCTTGTTTGATTCATGGTTTAGAAATGCTGCAGCTAACAAAAGAATTAAAATCTTCAGATTTGATATTACTTTAAACAGAGAGAGTATAACAGAAATCGGTTGCCCACGTGTCACATCCAAATCAACCTTCTCCTTGTATTTGACGGAGTGTGTTTTTGCACGTAAGGTAAATACTGTTGTTACAAAAAGGAGGTATACTATAATCTCGCACAGGTACTATGACTCAAGGAGTATCAGTGCGAAACAAATTAGAGATGTAGAGGGCAGATTGAGAAAGTTGTGAAACAGAAGTCGTACAGGATCAAGAATGATACATACATATATGCATGTATTTATTTGGACGTTTGAAAAACTATTTTCCCAACATTTATAACCTGCTGCATGCTTTTTCATTGAACTTTCTCTCCCAACGGATCATTTAAGATGGACGTGACAAACAGCAAACATAAACCATCAGGAATTCGTTTATTATTTCACTGCTAGTTTCTTTACCAAAGGCTAAGTGTGACTACAGACCCACAAAATAAAATGGTTGGCTCCATATTGTCGTGACAAATAGCCTCACACGCAAGGGCAATTATCCTGTGAAACAAAAGCATTAAAAATGAAATAAACCAATGCACTGTGAATGATGGAGATCTGAAATAAAATTCTTCAGCGTCTGAACTTATTGGAGTATCACAGCAAGTATAGCAGCCTCTGTCAGGAGAAAAACAGACAATGCTTTGAGTTTAGGGACCCTACATCAGAACTTAAATCAACTGGGAACAAATGGTATTTATATCAGGGATGGCTGAATGAGTGAGGCGGAGGCTCAATTGAATGCATGGAGAAACGTCCAACGGGAAAGGGGGAAAGAGAGAGACAAATGAAAAAGCAAACAAAGGGACTGCTGATGATGAACTGGAAAGAAAATAAAATTGCAGCTTATTCTAAAATTTCCCCTTCTCCCATATTCCTGAATATCATTTGAATTTAGATGTGTCCCTGTTTACATTGAGTTATATTCCCTCTGTCTTTCTTCTCTGAGTGTGATGATCAACTCCATCGACTCGATGGTTTGGTGACTCCACTGTGGACGAGATATGGACATTGCATTTATAGATTGTTCTGAGTCCATGGTAAAGAAATGGAGCCAAGACTACACAGAAGGGAAGCTCCATACACGGGAAGGGACAGGACACCGCACTATCCTCCTCGGGACTTCGAGGAACATTTATCTAAGGTGGAACCATTGCAAGTGTAAAATGTGAAACCAGCGTCTTTCAAAATCATGTGGTCACTGAGCTGTGTCCCCTCCTTTAGTATAATCTGTAGCCTCAGACCAGTGACAGACCTGTGTTGACACTCACCATGAAGTGAACAGGATTGATTCTGTAACTTTCCAGGCAAGATTGGGTGACATATCTCGAGTGCAGTCCTCCGATATCACTAACTGACAGAAGCCACTTGCATGCTGAGAGGAATACATTGGTTCTGTCTCCACAGAGGCAGGTACAGAAACCAACTTCCAAAAATACTAGGGAACTGGGGACGGGTGAAAATGCGGAGCTGCACGAAATTAGAATTAATGAAGAGCATGTCTTTGAAAATCTAATCGAATTGAAGGTTGGTATGTTGCTGGATCTAATGAGCTATATCCCAGAATATTGAGGAGTGGCAACAGAGCTACTGAAAGAATTACTGATTATTATTTAAAGCTTCAAAAGGATGCTGCGGACTGGAAAGCAGCTGTTGCAAACCTAAATATTTCAAACAGGAAGGACAGGGAAAACAGAAAAAAAAGTAGATTGACATCAGCTGTGAGAATAAAAAAACATTGTAACATTTTATGAGGAACTTGACATGTGGACACTTTGAAAATAATGATATTACTTAGTAGAGTCAGCCTAGATTCAAGAAAGGGAAGTGATCGATGATAAACCTGCTGTCGTTTGTGGAGATTGTCCGTTGTGCTGCAGACTGGAAAGCAGCTGTTGGAAACCTAAATATTTCAAACAGGAAGGACAGGGAAAACAGAAAAAATAGTACATTGACATCAGCTGTGAGAATAAAAAAACATTGTGACATTTTATGAGGAACTTGAGACATGGACGCTTTGAAAATAATGACATTACTTAGTAGAGTCAGCCTAGATTCAAGAAAGGGAAGTGATCGATGATAAACCTGCTGTCGTTTGTGGAGATTGTCCGTTGTGACATCGACAATTGAGAACCAGTGGGTGTGGAGTATTTGTATGTTCAGAAGAAGTTTGAAACGGTTAAATACTGCTGAGTGTGGAATGTCAGTGTCCATGGGTAGGTAGGGGTGGATTCTGTACTACACGGATTAAATATTGGATAATGGGCAAAATGAAGAGAATCGTGTTTTTCTCTGGGTGGAAGGCTTGTGCGGGATCAGAGCATTAGTGCTTGGGCAATAGTGAAAGTGTATTTGGGTTATTATGTACAGACTGAGTCTGCTTTAGAAATAATGATCTCCACGTCACCGAGACAGTGCAACGGAGGTTCACCAGACTGTACCCTGACATGGTGGTACCATCAGGAGAGAGTGCAATAACTATGTGTTTAATCTGCAGCGCTGTGAAAGAATACGAAGTTGAAACTTGATGGTTGTGAACGGATATTCATTATGTCTCCAGCAGACATTGATAAGGTAAGAAATTCCAGACTTTCCATAGGATTCTCGATTTCCGATGATTTACTTGCCTGTGCAGAGTCCACATTTCTATTAACAGGGAGGTACAGGCTCTGAAAGAACTCTGAACACTTTAATGCCCAGTTACTGTGTGCCCCTGCACTCAACGTTACATTGTTCACAATCCTGTCAGCGCCACAATACCTTCATTCTGAAATTGTTATCCATTCCCCCCAGCTTCCGGCTTCCAGAGAGAATGTACGTCTGCTCTCTCAGCGATGGAAGATGCCTTTGAGAATGGGTTAAAAAATGGCTTCATTCTCACTGCCAGAAAACCATGCGAACGTCACACGGATGTACTATGAGTATTGAAGCCACGATGAATAACATGCAGTTCCTGCCCCCAGTTTTTTGCGATGTTGGAGCATCTCTGACACCTTCCACTCCCTGTGTTAGTGACTTGAGAAGATGAATGACCTCTTCTTGTTCCTTTGTAAGTGACTCTTGGTGTGAAATAGTCTCTTTCTGTTTCTGTGTGTGATATGTGGGAGTGAGCAGATTCCTTGTGTTCCTGTGTAACGGCAGGAGGGACTGAATGGGCTATCCCTCTTCTTGTCCAGTAGTTTTGATGGGCTGAATGACTTTCCCATATTGTTGTGAAGTCAGATTGAGGTACTGAGTGAACTCCTCAGTTTACTGTGGAAATGAGCAGCGCTCTTTTTATGAATGCCACTGACATTTCAACAGTATAGGCGTTTACGTTTTCTCAGTCTTGTTGCACATGGACACAGGGGGTCAGGGATGACGAAGCTTTCTGAATATTGTGTAACATACAATAAATCTCCCCACTTCTGATCGATGCGGACTCAGTGGGCTGAATGGTCTGCTTCCTCACATCAGGGACTCCCCGCTAACAAACTGTGGATGCCTGGGCCGAGGTATTTACCGAAAGGATCTCCTGCAGAGATGTCCCACGGCTGAGATGTTTGATGCCCACGATGGTACACATCTTCCCTTGTGCAGTGAATGACTTCAAACACTGGAGAGTTTGAAATGGATTCTGATGGAGTGCAATTTTGCTCAGGCTGCTTGAGGTCAGCCTCAGTTAAATACTGCCTTGATACCATGGCCAGTCGCTCTTAGCTAAGCACTTGTATTCACCTCTGTCACTCATATGAATAGGTCATGGTATAGGAGCAGGCAATGATTTCTTCACACAGAAGGTAGTGAATGTCAATAATTCTTTATTCTAGAGAGTCAGAGGAGCTATATCCGGAACTACCCTCCAATTGTTCCTGTCCAGCAGGTTGGAGGGTCTAAATGGAATATCAGAACATCATACTCAGGAGCAGGATTCGATCATTAGACACTATGAATCTTCTCCACCAGGCACTAAGGTAGTGGCTGATCAGGTTGTGGTCTCAGCCCCACTTTCCTGTCTGTATCCCATTATCCATAACTCGATCTCTGTCAAATATTTAACTAACTTGGTTTGAATAAATGTGAGCAAAGAGCCGCCACATACCTCTGGGGTAACGAATTCCCACTCAAATGGTCCTTTTAGCATTTCTCCTCTTCTCTCTTACAGTGTCATACAGCAGGGAATCCTATCCACATAAACAAGTCAACCCAATCTGATCTCAACCCATTTGTCAACATTAGGCCCATATCTCTTTGAAGCCTTCCTATTTATATGCACATCCAGATTCCTCTTAAACTGTTACGTTGTAACCATACCAGCCTCCATCACTTGCTCTTTCCATACACAAACCACAGTCTGCATGAAAATTTAGTTCCTTTGCTATCTTTCTCCTCTCATCTTAAGCGTTTGTCCTATAGCATTGAAATCCCCGATTCTGGGAAAAAGACCTTGGCTATTCAGATTATCCATGTTCCTCATGATTTTATAAACGTCTATAATGTCGCACCTCGGCTTCCGCTGCTCCAGAGTCAACAAGTCCCAGTCTGTCCAGCCTCTCCCTGTAGCTCAATGCCTCCATGCCCGGCAATATCCTTGTAAATATTTTCTGCACCCTCTCAAGTTCAACATCATTCCTATAGCAGAGAGAACTGAAATAAACACAGTACTCTAAATCTGGACTCACCGACATCCTGCCCAGTCGCAACATGCACTCCCAACTCAACGTATTGACCATAAGGGCAAGCATGCCAAACCCCTTCTTCACCAACCTATCTACCTGCGATTCCACTTTCAAGGTTCTTTGAGCGAGCACAGATTTGTTCAACAATACTCGCCAGGCCCCACCATAATTTTGTATGTTCTTCCCTATTCTGCCTTATCAAAATGCAAGATTTCGCGTTTATCTAAATTTAACTTCATCTGTCACTCCTTGGCCCATTGGCCCATCTGATCGATGTTCCATTAAACTCTGAGGTAAACCTTGCCACTGCCACTGCACCTCCAATTTTAATGACATCTCTGAACATAATAAACAAACAAATATTCACATTCACATCATTTATATGAATAATGAAAAGCAATGGATTCAACACTGCACCTTGTGCCACACCTCTGGTCCTAAGCCTCCAGTCTGAAAAGCAGCCCTCTGTCTCCTACCTTCACTCTAAATTTGTAGCCATTTGGCTAGCTTATCTTGGATCTGTTTATGACTAAACCTTACTACTTTGTCTGCCATGCAGAATCCTGTCGAATGGCTAGCTGAAGTCTATATGGACAGTGTCGACCACACTGCCATCACCAATCGTCTTTGTCACCTCTTCACAAAACCCAATCAACTTTGTTAAAAATGATTTACCATGCACAAAATCATATTGGCTACCCTTCATCAGGTCTTTCATTTGCAAATGCATGTAAATTCTACCCCTCTCAATGCTCGCTAGCAACATATTCATCAATGCCGTCAGGCTCAGGACATTATTCCATTTCCTCGTCGCACGCTTCCGCTGCTCACTGCAAATGTTAATGTAACCAGGTTGGTGATATGATCAATAATATATATCTCAGACTGGGTCCAGGTTAGGAACAAGTCAGGCAGAATTCTTTCATCTGCAAAAATTAGCAAGTTTTCTGACTCAAGGTTATTCCAACTACAATGGACAGACAGTTTGGATAATTCAAGTCTGAGCTGCGATGTTTCCCTTTCGAAAAATATTGACACATGCACACATTTGATGACAAACTGAAAAATAAAATGTCTGCAGAGCGTTCACTTGAAAGAACGTTGCCCCAAATATTAATTGAACTCGTGCCAAAAAGGAAGCACGAGCGATTGTCCCAAGCATCATTAAGCTTAATGAGCTATGCTGCTCTAACATGCTGCTAGTAATGGGTTTGCTTCCTGGAACGGGTGGATGTAGCTACATTCCCTTTACTACAGGCAGTGGGGCGATTCAAGTCAATCCTCGACAGGAATCCATCATAAGTGGTAAAGATGACTGAGGGGTTTTCAGCTCACATACATTGCTGGGAGGAGGAACATGGAGAGAGACAGAACAATAGACCGTTCCTTCTCAGGAAGATTACAAGTTCTCCCTCTCTGAGTTGAATCACACAAAAACGTTATGCGGCCCCAAACCGCACTAAATTAGGTCTCTTTGAACAATGTCTGAACTGTACGATGCAATCTCATTCCCTGCTCCATAGAGATACATCATTGCTGCTGTTGGGCACGCACCTATTTCTTTCAGAACAAACTGCGCCACTAGATTTGAAGATGTGTTTATATGTTCCCGTCTACTTTTAAAATACAACTTGTAATATCTTCAGAATATCTGCATTTCAATGATTACATCTTATTCTTAAATTAGCTCCCCAATCTAATTTTCCCATCGAAGATAAAATATTCATCAGGCATTCACGAGCTCAAAATCTTATGTGATAAATAGGAACATTTCTCATTCTCAGACCGCAACATCTAATCGTTCAAAACGCAATGCCTTCATCCCAAGAATGCGTAAAGAGAAACATCTTTGAAAAGTTTAAAAATCAATTTGGTTTTCACTTCAGTGGAATTACAACCATGCACAGTATATCAGATGTCGTCCCAACAACGGCTAGCATAGATGCAGTAAAACATCCTTAAGATCGGACCCAATACTCCTTGCAAGAAAAAAGTATCATTTATTTTAATTTTCCAATCAAGTATTGCATGTACAGACTAACTTGACGTGATTTATGTACCAGGATACACGAATCCCTTTGTGCAAACGAGTTCTGCATTCTGCCTCCAGTTATATAATTTACGGTTGTTTTATTCTTCCTCCAAAACACAAAGTTTGCATCGACCACATTGTACTTTTTTTGCTGAAGGCTTACTCACTACCCTGCCCTGTCTCTGCCTCCACGTGAAATATTATTGAATGACTATCCTGGTGTATAAGCAAACTGAGCTCCAATCTATTCAGCCACTTCATCCAAGACTTTAACCTAGATTGCAAACTTTGATGACCTCACACTGATCCCTGAGGAAATTCACTAGTTACAGCTTTCCAAACTGAAAACAAGGAATTACCTGTATTCTGTATTTCCTGGTTTCTGTCTAGGGCTCCCCTGTTCATGTGTAGCAGCCTCGAAATGTTACATGGCCTCCTGCTTTCCTGTGGAGCTGATTGTCGATTTATTTCTGATCTCGGCAATCCTCCATTCGGGCCATTTGTTGTCAGATGATCAGGTGGAGTTCGTACTGTCAATGATACTGATCCCTCAGCGTTTAAGAGACGAGCACAGAATATCGACTAACATTTAGGGAGATCGCTATCCAGTCAAAAGTGCTG
>NW_025211462.1:0-1581 GCF_004010195.1 Chiloscyllium plagiosum
CCACCCCAAACCCTTCGATTAGATTCCAGTCTGTACCTCACTCCCAGGTATCTGTTATTCTATACATAAAAACACAACAAGCGCCTGCATTGAGGTCTGTCTGTAAGTCTTTCCCAGGTAACTGTTATTCCATGTTTAAACTCCCTGAACCTCTCAATTACGTTCCAGGATGTCACTCACTCCCAGGTAAGTGATATTTTATATTTAAACCACTCTGATCCCCTTGATTAGATTCTAGTCTGTAACTCACACATAGATACGTGTTATTTTATATTTAGGACAAGGTGAACACCACGATTCAATTCCAGTCTGCAGCTCTCTCCCAGATATCTATTGTTCTGTACATAAACCACCCCAAACCCTCAATTACACTGTATTCTGTAACTCACTCACACGTATCTGTTTTTCGAAGTATAAACCACCCCGAACCCCTCGATTAGATTCCTGTGTGGAACGTACTCCCACGTTCCTGTTATTCTGTTTGTAAACCACCCGAAATCGCTTGAGTGGATTCCAGTGAGTAATTCACACCTGGGCGCTGTTATTCTATACATAAAACTAACCTGAATAACTCAATTATTTTCCAGTCTGGAACTCAATCCAAGGTATCTGTTATTCGATGCATAAATCAAATTAATCCCATGATTAGATTCCTATCTGTAAATAACTCCCAGGTATCTGATATCCCAGTTTTGAAACCAGCCTGAACGCCTAAATTATATTCCAGTCGGCAACTCGTACTTGGGTATCTGTTATTATATATGTAAACTATCATGAATCTATTAATTAGCATCCAGTCTGTAACTCACACTTAGGTTCCTGTATTCTATACACAACGACTCGAAACACATCGACTGGATTCCAGCCTGTAACTGTCTCCTGGCTATCTATTATTCTACACATAAACCACCAGAAAACCTTCGATTATATTCCAGCCTGTACCTCACTCCCAGGTATGTCATATTCAATATATAACCCATCTGAATGCCGTGAATACATTCTCGCCCTGGGTATCTATTATTCTGTATATAAACTACTCTGAGGCTCTTGACTAGATACCAGGCAGTATCTCACTCCAAGAGAAGTGTTATTCTGTGCATAAACCACCCTGAGCACTTCAAATGGATTATAGTCTGGAAAATGCTCCTGGATGTCTCTTAATCTGTATCAAAACCATCCTGAATCCCTCGGTTAGACTCCTGTCTGAAACTCACTCCTGGACATCTGATATTCTGTACATAAAGCGCTGTAAACGTCTGCATTAAATTCCTGTCTGTAACTCACACCCAAGTATGTGTTATTCCCTATCTTAACAATTCCAAACGTTTCGATTTTATTCCTGGCTGTAACTCGCTTCAGGGTACCTTTCATTCCACACCAAACACCCCAACAAACACCCCAAATATCTGGATTAGATTCAGACTGCAACTCATTCCCGGGTATTGTTATTCCATCCAAAAACCATCCGAAATCTTGAATTGGAGTGAAATCTGTAACTCACTCCTGGGTATCTGTTATTCTATATAAAATGAACTCGAGCAATTAGAGTCATATAGATGTACAGCACGGAAACAAACCCTT
>NW_025211462.1:16931-20589 GCF_004010195.1 Chiloscyllium plagiosum
CACACACACACACACACACACACACACACACACACACACACACACACACACACACACACACCTCTTGTTTTGAACAAATATCAAAAGAGAACGAATATATTTCCCCAGAGCCTTCCCTATTCCACTTAAATCAGTATTTAATCTCCTGTGGTCTATGTAGTTCAGCTCCAAGTATTTGGAAATATTAAATTAAAGAAATTACCACTGGGGCAAATAACCATACTGAAAAATTACTTTCCTGTTTCTCTATTACAGTACTACATTGTAAATGTGAATGAGGTAGTACTCAACACCACTGTAGCTCGAACAAATCACTTACTAAAAAAGAAAATTAATACCTACTTCCATTGCCCACAAATCAACAAACTAACCAAGAGGTCAAATACAAACATAACAGACATCCTTTTAGCAAAATTACTTTTTTTTCCACTCTTTTAAGTCACAATTCAGAAAATCTTTCAATTATTTTCTGCTCTAATCCATAAAATCTTCAGTGTGTCAAGATCATTATTACATTGCCTGTTTTGGTTTTTAGCAGTTCTGCGAAAAAATATATGCTGCAGAATTTTCATCTGGTTTCTAAGAAGTTGTCAGCACTGCCAAGAAAGACTGGCCCTTACCCTACTGCTCTTCTCAAAATGGAGGGTTAGCTTGAATTATTTTTATATGCTTACTAACATGGGCCATGTTTGTTTTTTCGTTACCAGGTTGACATATATCAGACTACTGCGCACAATAAAACAGAGGAGCACTGCAGTTGCATAAATGTGCAAGATATAGACCCTCACTGACACCGAATTCGGCCCTTTAATGAACCACATGAATGGAATTTTTGGATGAGAGCCAACAAAAGCATTACAGACAATGTACGAGAAACCGCCAATTGCAATGGTAACCTTAACTTGCTGTGTTAAAGATACAGGTTGCAGTATTAGTTCTGAGGAAATTGAAGTAATGCATCTAAAAAAAGCTAAATTGGTGAAATATGTAGCTGGATGATTCTAAACATCTGTGCTTATTCTGCTTAAACATGTGACAGTCAGAATTTCCTTCAGTATTCTCTTGATAAGCCATTGTAGCTATGAATGGTTATGTTAAAATACTTGACTGGAAATCACAGCGAGTCCAACAGCATCCATAGAGAGAAGAGAGATAGAGAGAAGAGAGAGAGAGGAGGAGAGAGAGATAGAGAAAGAGATATAGAGAGAAGAGAGAGATAGAGAGAGGAGGAGAAGGAGGGAGGAGAGAGAGAGATAGAAAGAGATAGAGAGTTAGAGAGAGCGATAGAGAGAAGACAGTGAGAGAGAAAGAGAGGGAGAGAGACCAATACAGATGCAAAGAGAGCGTCATAGAGTCCTACAGCGGGGAAACAGCCCCTTCGGCCCAACCAGTCTGTGCTGACCCATAACCCCCAAACTAATCTACTCCCACACCCGTCCCTGCTCCTGCCCCATATCCCTCCAACCCTTTCCCATCCATGTCCTTATTCAAATGTTGTAACTGTCCCCACAACCCCCACATCCTCAGGCAGGCCATTCCACCCGCGAACTAGCCCCGTGTGCCTTTTGTAAATCTCTCCCCTCGCACCCTAAACACGTGACCCCCTTAGTCCTGATATCCCCCCCCACCCCCACACCTACCGTTCACTTTATCGATAGATAGCGAGCTAGACAGAGAGTTAGCCACAAACAGAAGAGAGACAGAAACCACAGAGAGAAATAACAGACAGGAAGACAGAGAGGCAGGCAGCTGCACAGATGGATAGACAGACAGATTAAGTAGACCGTCCGATAAGCACGCAGCACGGTGTCTCTCAGTGTTTAGCAGTGCTGCCTCACGGTGCCAGGGACTCGGGTTCGATCCCACCCTGGGGCAACTGTCAGTCTGTGTGGAATTTACACATTCTCCCCGTGCGTGTGTGGGTTTCCTCTGGGTGCTCCAGTTACCTCCCACAATCCAAAGACGTGCAGGTTTAGGCTGGGATTGGCCGTGCTAAATTGTCCCCCCCGTAGTGCCCAGGGATGTGCGGGTTAGGGTGTGATAGGCCGTGCTAAATTGTCCCTGTAGTGCCCAGGGATGTGCAGGTTAGGGTGGGATTGGCCGTGCTAAATTGTCCCCCCCGTAGTGCCCAGGGATGTGCGGGTTAGGGTGTGATAGGCCGTGCTAAATTGTCCCCGTAGTGCCCAGGGATGTGCAGGTTAGGGTGGGATTGGCCGTGCTAAATTGTCCCGTAGTGCCCAGGGATGTGCAGGTTAGGGTGGGATTGGCCGTGCTAAATTGTCCCTGTAGTGCCCAGGGATGTTGGGTTAGGGTGGATTGGCCGTGCTAAATTGTCCCCATAGTGCCCAGGGACGTGCAGGGTAGGGTGGACTGGCCGTGCTAAATTGTCCCGTAGTGCCCAGGGATGTGCAGGTTAGGGTGGGATTGACCGTGCTAAATTGTCCCCGTAGTGCCAGGGATGTGCAGGTTAGGGTGGGATTGACCGTGCTAAATTGTCCCCGTAGTGCCCAGGGATGTGCAGGTTAGGGTGGGATTGACCGTGCTAAATTGTCCCCGTAGTGCCCAGGGATGTGCAGGTTAGGGTGGGATTGGCCGTGCTAAATTGTCCCCCCGTAGTGCCCAGGGATGTGCGGGTTAGGGTGTGATAGGCCGTGCTAAATTGTCCCCGTAGTGCCCAGGGATGTGCAGGTTAGGGTGGGATTGGCCGTGCTAAATTGTCCCGTAGTGCCCAGCGATGTGCAGGTTAGGGTGGGATTGGCCGGGCTAAATTGTCCCGTAGTGCCCAGGGATGTGCAGGTCAGGGTGGGATTGGCTGTGCTAAATTGTCCCGTAGTGCCCAGGGATGTGTAGGTTAGGGTGGGATTGGCCGGGCTAAATTGTCCCGTAGCGCCCAGGGATGTGCTGGTTAGGGTGGGATTGGCCGTGCTAAATTGTCCCGTAGTGCCCAGGGATGGTGCAGGTTAGGGTGGATTGGCCGTGCTAAATTGTCCCCGTAGTGCCCAGGGATGTGCAGGTTAGGGTGGGATTGGTGTGGTAAATGCATTGTTACAGGGATGGGATCTGGGTTGGACATTGGTCTGGGTGGGATGCTCTTCGGAGTGTGGGTGTAGACTCGATGGGTCGAATGGCCTGCTTCCATGCTAGTGGGGATTCTACTGAGCAGACAGACAGATGCAGATTTGAAGAGAGAGAGAGACTGAGAGAGAGAGAGAGAGAGATGGAAGACTTGGTCTGGGGCGGTATGTGCGATGATAGATGCAGACAGCTGGAGAGAGTCGTTCAGTGTTTATGTCGCTGTGCTAATGAGCTCAAGTCTACGCTAGAAGGCTGTATCATTCTCAGGCTGTGCCTGAAGAAAGACATTTAAACCCTATCACTAAAGGACCTGTCAGAATATTCCAAACATCCTCAATCACTCAGATCCTGACAGTGTGCTCTTTAAAAGCTACATTTACTGGATCGAACATTAAAGCCCATATTTAAAATAAAATGAGCAGATCTGCTTCGTATTTGTATGTCAACGTGTGACTGAGTGTGCCGGTGTGAGTCTGAGTCTGTGTTTGTGTTTTTGTGTGAGTGTTTGTGTGTGAGTGAGTGTGTTTGTGCACATGTGTGTGTGTGTGTCCATGTGTGTGAGTGTGTGTGCGTTTGTGAGAGT
>NW_025211462.1:21052-23242 GCF_004010195.1 Chiloscyllium plagiosum
TGTGTCTGTGTGTGTGTGTGTGTGTTTGTGTGTGTGTGTGCGTTTGTGTGTGTGTGTGAGTTTGAATGTATGTGTTTGTGTATGAGAGTTTTTTGTGTGTGTATGTGTGTCTGTGTGTGTGTGTGTGTGTATGAACCTGTATGTTCTCTGGGTTAATAATTTCCTTCCTGTAACAGGACGACCACAACTGGCCGCAGTACACTGAGGCCTCATCAACGTCCTGTACAGCCCCAACGTGACATCCCCAACTCCAAGGTCTGAAGGCAAGCCTGCTAAATGCCTTCTTCACCCCCCCAACCCGTCTACTCGTGACGCCAACTCCAAAGAATTGTGTGCCTGCACCCCTAGGTCTCTCTGTTCCCCATCACTACCCGGGGCCTTATACGGTTTAGCAGTATGAGTTCTGCTGTTGTATGTTTTACCAAAGTGCAACACCTCGCATTTATCCAAATCAAACTCCATCTTCCACTCCTCAGCCCGTTGACCCAATGGATTAAGGTCTTAAATAACCACCTTCGCTGTCCACAACGCCGCCGACCGTGGTATCGTTAGCAAACCTACCAACACGTATATTCCCATGATCTCACCCCAAATCATCTATATCGAGTACAGATCCCTGTGGTTTCGCCTGCCACCGCGACACCATTACTGCCCGACCCTCAGCCCTGGCCATCGCCCCCACCCAACCTCAGATGACCCGCGTGAATCTCTCTCTCTCTCTCTCCCTCACACACACACGTACCCTTCCCTACTCCCTGACAACCCCCCCCGGGATCACCTTGCCTCACACAATGCCTGTGTTGTTGGATAGTTGTGTGAGTGATCCCTTGCTAAACGTGGTATGGTGACTCGTTCCTGCGCCAGGCTGATCATGTTTTTGATTTGGTGTGGTGATCCTGGAGGTTTCATTTCTCGAAAGGGCTGGGTTTTTTAAAAATTTTAATCTCTCCTGGGCAATAACTCTGTCTATATAATTGTGTTAATGCTTATGTTAATTATATCTGTCTGTTTATGTATGTTTAATTAAATATGCATAGTTATGTCTGTATAATTATGTGTATAAGATGTTAGTTTATGCATGTTTATATGAGTATTTATGCCTATGGGAGTATACTATTTGTGTGTACAAACCATATATACACGTTTTGATAATATACATGTGTTTTAAGTTGCACTCCTTACATGTTCAATTGTATATAATGTGTGCCGAGGCAAATTATATAACCATCTAAAACAATATAGCAAGTTGGAGAACATATAGATTCACACACACACATACATACACACACGCTGACCCATATGAACATCCACATGTAGATTCACACAAACATACACCGAAACATATTAACATTCATATGTAGATTTACACACTCAGAAACAAATGAACATTCACATGTGGATTTACACAAATACTGACACATATGAAGTCACATTGATTCATGGACAGTGGGACTAACATATAAGGAGAGATTGACTGGGTGATTAGATTCCCTACAGTGTGGAAACAGGCCCTTCGGCCCTCCCCGAGCCTCCGAAGAGCAACCCACCCAGATCCATTTCCCTCTGAATGATGGACCTATCACTATGGACAATTTAGCATGGCCAACTCACCTGACCTGCACATCTTTGGACTGTGGGTGGAAACCGGAGCACGCGGAGGAAACCCACGCAGACACGGGGAGAACGTGCAAACTCCACGCAGTCACCCGAGGCTGGAACCGAAGCCGGGTCCCTGACGCTGTGAGGCAGCAGTGCTAACCACTGAGCCACCGTGCTGCCCATAATTATGATTGTTTTCTCTGACCGAGGGGAGACCTCACAGAGACGTACAAAATTCTAACAGGACTAGACAGGGTAGATGCAAGGGGGGGGGATATTCCCCGAAAGTGGGTGCATCCAAAACCAGGGGGGGCACAGTCTGAGGATTCGGAGTGGTCCGTTCAGGAGGGAGATAGGGAGACATGTCTTCAACCCAGAGAGGGGTGAGCCTGTGGGATTGACCACCGCAGGGAGTAGCTGGTCCTGAAACCTTGACTGTATTCAAGAGGTGGCTACATACAGGACTTGGAATTAATGGGATCAAAGGTTATGGGGAGAAAGCAGGATTGGGCTGTTGGGTTGGATGGTTGACCATGACGGTGGTGACTGGGGGAGCAGGCTGGAAGGGCTGAACGGCCTCCCCCTACCTGC
>NW_025211463.1:0-1666 GCF_004010195.1 Chiloscyllium plagiosum
AATATTGCCCCTCATGTCCTTTTTACATCTTTCTCCTCTCACCTTCAAAATATGCCCCATTAGTTTTGGACTCCTGTTAGGGAAAAGACCTTTGCTATTCACCTTATCTGTGCCCCTCATGATTTTATAAACTTCTGTAAGGTCACCCTTCAAACTCCGATGCTCCAGTGAAAAAGGTCCCAGGCTATCCAGCGTATTTTTCTAACTGAAACCCTCGATACCCAGCAACATTCTGGTAAATCTTTTCTGAACCCTCTCCAGTTTTAACAATATCCTTCCTATAACAGGGTGACCAGAACCGTACACAATGCTCCAGAAGAGGCCTCACCAACATCCTATACAACCTGAACATTACATCCCAACTCCTATATTCAAAAGGTCTGAGCAATGAAGGCAAGTGTGTTAAATGCTCTTAACCATCCTGTCTACCCGTGACTCAAATTTCAAAGAATTATGTGCCTGAACCCTGGATTCTGTCTGTTTTACAATGCAGCCCAGGCCCCTACCATTAACTGTGTAAGTCCTGCCCTTGCTTGTTTTACCAAATAGCAATACCTCATATTTATACAAATTAAAACCATCTGCCATTCCTCAACCTATTAGACCAATTGAGCAATATCTATTTATAATCTTAGATAAATTTCTTCACTGTCCACTATATCACCAATTTTGGTGTCATTCACAAATTTACTAACCATGCCTCCTATATTTTCATCCCAATCATTTATATAAATGACAAACAAAAGTTACCCAGTACCGATCACTGTGGAACACTGTTGGTCATAGGCCTCCAGGTTGAAAATCCACCACTTTCTATCTCCTACTGTGAAGCCAATTTTATATCCAATTGACCACCTTGAATCCCATGAAATCCAACTTTACTAATTAGAAGGAACCTTATCAAAGGCTTTACTAAAGTCTAAGTAAATAACATCTACCCAGTCTTCCCTCATTTATCGTTTTGGTTACTTCCTCAAAAAAAACTCAGTCAAATTTGTAGGATGTGATTCCCCTCACAAATATCATAAGACCATAAGACCATAAGACATAGGAGCGGAAGTAAGGCCATTTGGCCGATCGAGTCCACTCCGCTATTCAATCATGGCTGATGAGCATTTCAACTCCACTTACCTGCATTCTCCCCGTAGCCCTTAATTCCTTGTGACATCAAGAATTTATCAATTTCTGCCTTGAAGACATTTAGCGTCCCTGCCTCCACTGCACTCTGTGGCAATGAATTCCACAGGCCCACCACTCTCTGGCTGAAGAAATGTCTCCGCATTTCTGTTCTGAATTTACCCCCTCTAATTCTAAGGCTGTGTCCACGGGTCCTAGTCTCCTCGCCTAACGGAAACAATTTCCTAGCGTCCACCCTCTCCAAGCCATGTATTATCTTGTAAGTTTCGATTAGATCTCCCCTTAATCTTCTAAACTCCAATGAATACAATCCCAGGACCCTCAGCCGTTCCTCATATGTTAGACCTACCATTCCAGGGATCATCCGTGTGAATCTCCACTGGACACGTTCCAGTGCCAGTATGTCCTTCCTGAGGTGCGGGGACCAAAACTGGACACAGTACTCCAAATGAGGCCTAACCAGAGCTTTATAAAGTCTCAGTAACACAACGGTGCTTTTATATTCCAACCCACTTGAGATAATTGACAA
>NW_025211463.1:16460-23247 GCF_004010195.1 Chiloscyllium plagiosum
TCTCCGTAACACTTGATTCCTTTTACAGACAAGAACTTATCTATTTTTTCCTAAGTATACACAATGACCTGAAGTCAAATGCTTTTGTGGCAGTGCATTTTAAATAAGCATCACGCTCTGACTGAAGAGGTTTCTCCTTATCTCTGTTTTAAAATATCGTTCCTTTACTCTAATTCTATACCCTAGGGTCCAAGTCTCTCCAAACAATGGAAATATCTTCCCAACATCGACTCTGTCCAAGCTATATAGCATTCGGTAACTTTCAACTGGATCACTCCGAATCCTTCTAAACTCCATAGAGTTCGACGCAGAGTCCTCAATCTTTCCACACAAGTGAAGTTGTTCAATTCTTGGATCATGCTTGCGCATCTCCTCTGAATACCGTTCAGGGCGATTATGACTTTCCTGAGATGTGCTGCCGAAAACTGGACACGATACCCCAAATGTGGCCTGCCCGGCCCGATAGAGCCGCAGAGGTTTATCCCTGTTTTTGTGCTTACGTCCTCTTGAAGTAAATACCAATCTTGCATGTACCTTCCTAACTCCTGACCCAACCTGCAAGTTTAACTTGAGAGCATCGGGATCAGAACTCCCAAGTCTCTGCACTTCAGACTTCTAAATTTCCTCCTCAATTATATAAAGTCCAAGCCTCTGTTCTTCCACCAAGATACATGACTCCCACTCTTTCCCTTAATATACGTCATCTGCCAATTCATTGCCCACTCTCCTATCCTGTCCAAACACTATTGCAACCTCCCTGAAACCTCAATAGCACCTGTCCCTCTATCGATATTCGTGTTATCTGCAATCTTCGCTAAAATACCCTCAGTTCCTTCATCGAGTTCGTTAATGAAATCTTGTGGTCCCAAAACTGAGCCTTGAGGAACAATGCTTTTCACCAGCTGCCAGTCCAAGAAGGACCCTTTACTCCTCACACTTTGTTTTCTGCCAGACAGCCAAACATCCACCCATGGTGTCACCTTGCCTCAAACATCATGGGCCCTTACCATACTCAACATCCATTGTTTTTCCTCCGTCTAGTCTGCTCGTCACCTCCTCAACTAATTCCAGCAGATTTTCAAGGCATGAAATATACTTGGTCAAAAGGTGCTGAGGCTGTCCTATTTTACCATATACTTCCAAGTGTTCAGAAATCTGATCCTTCATGATGGATTCCAGGGAATTACCCACGACGGTCATTTTCCGTCTACTGCCTGCATCTCCATTTAAACAGATGTGTTATGTTAGATGTGAGATGTTTCCTTGTCCTCTGGGATCCACCATGATTCGAATGATTCCTGAAAGATTATCACTAACGCCTCCACTATCATCCCAGCTGTCTCCCTTAGAACTCGGTGTGTAGTCCATCTGGTCTAGGAGACTTTTCCAACTTCAATCAAATCAACTTTTCCATCAACTTCACCTTGAAGATGGCCAACATACACAGCGCTGTTTCCTCACAATCTTGAAGTTTTTTGCGAAATTATTTTTGTCTTCTACCGTGGAGGCTTTTGCAACGTAATTATTCATCAGCCAATTTCTTCTTCCCCACTACTCTCTCACCAGCGTCGTTTTCCAAAGACGCTATTTCTACCTTTGTCTCTCTTTTTTATTTTATATAGCTAAAAGATTTGTTGCAGTCTTCCTTTATATTACTTGCTATCTTACTTTCCTTAGTACTTTTTACGTTGCCCTCTGCTGGTCTTGCTAAACCTCCCAATCCTCTCGTTTTCCACTGTTCTTCACTACTATATATGCTTTGCCTTTCGTTTTTATGTTATTCCTGTTTTCCCTAATCAGATTTGGTTGCCTGTTACTCTTTGTGTCAGGCTTCTTTTTACTGGGGATGGATCTCTTCTGTGTGTCCTGAATTACTCCTAGAAACTCCTGCCATTATTATTCCACTGTGTTTCCTGCTCGGCTCCTCTCCCAGTCAATTATACCTTGCTCCTCCCAAATGCCTCTGTGGTTGACTTTCATCAGTGGAAATTCTATTATCTCTAGTTCTCCCTTCTCTCTTCAAAAATTTGATCATATTGTGATCTCTTCTTCCTAAGCTTTCCTTCAGCTTAAACTCCCTTATCAAGTCATTATCATTGTACAGCCCTAAATCCAGGATTGAATGTTCCGTTGTGGGCTCGGTCACAAGCTGTCCCAAAAAAGAAATCTCATTGATATTCCACAAATTCCTTTTCTTGTGGACCACGACCAACCTGAGGTTTCCAGTCCAACTGCATATTGAAATCCCCCATGATCACGGTAACTTTGCCTTTCCTACACATATTTTCTAACCCGAGTGTATCTTGCACCCCAGCTCATGACTATTGTTTGGAAGCCTATGCATAATTCCAACTTCTCTTTTTACGAACCTTTGCCAATCCTCAATTCTATCTACGCAAATCCTACACATATGACTCTACTTCGTTTCTTCCTGTTGATTTAATTTTATTTCTTACTCACGCGCAACCAAACCCATTGCCCACTTGCCTACATTTGATTCCAAGCTTTGATTGAAAGTCTCTGGTCCCATATTGGTGTAGTTAGTGAACTGATCCAATCCTCATTAATTATAGAATTACATAGGCATACTATCATCCGGTATAGAAGCAGTTCCATCGGTTCAACCAGTACATGCAGACCATAATCCCACACTAACGTAGTACTACCTGCCTCTTGTGATTATGTACGACACAATAGCCTCCGATTTCTTTCACACGCCATGACTGTGAGGGACTCTGAGGAGAATGAGAAAAGTACAAATTTTGCACAAGTTCCTCATACCTTTCGCAGAAATCACTGCCACTTGAGGCGTAAGTCTGAGGTTGACAATGCGTCATTCCATCTCTGAAAACTACAAGCGGAACCATGCGCATTTGTTGGAAGAAGCCAACCAAAGCTTTGAATGTGTACTACAATGAAATTCAATTCTGGCTGCTATGTTCTTTCATACATTTGTGCTCCATATCAAGAGCATCCTTTCCTGAACCGTCTCAGTATGACTTCGAAAGTAATGAGTGGACAATGGAGAAAGTCTTTCTCTTTGCTCTTGTCCTCCAGGTGCTGACACAATCTGTCAATTTCTGCCATTCCTAAAGTGCTTAAGCCAGAAACGTCGATTCTCCTGCTCCTCGGATTCTGTCTGACCTGCTATGTTTTTCCAGCACCACACATTCAAATCTGATCGCCAGCATCTGCAGTGCTCTCTTTCTCCTACAGCCTATTACTGTCAATTCTGCAGTGAGTTCCAGTTCTGTATTTGGAATTCCCTTTATGGAAAAATAAATCATCACTTCAGGTGCAGTTCAGAAAACGTTAAATGGGATGAACCCGGGTTGGAGAGATTGTTTCATGAATGAATAGTTGACATATTGTCACCACTCACTGGAATTTACAACGATTTAATCTCATTGAAATATAATGGATTCTTAAATATCTTGATGGGAAATACTGAGAGGATATTTTCTCTTCTGTGAGAGTCTCGCTGCAAACGGTATAGTCTCAGAATAAAGGGCATCAGTTGAAGACTGAGATAGGAAGGAATATCTTCTTTCCTGTGTTGGAGCATCTTTCCATATTTTGGGGCCAGTATCCTTGTTTATCTTACGGCTCACAGGGATGAATTGTTGATCAATTGGAGAATGAAGGGCTATGTGGAGGGAAGGGAAAACTAATGTGAGGAATGTCGGATCAGCAATATTTATGATTGGCTGGATCTGACTTGCTGCAATATGTTCAGTAACAGAACTGACGTGCATGTGAAAGCTCACCGTTGAAGTACTCATTGTTTGGTGTAGACGAGATTAGAGTCTTACCCATGGCTAGCTTCAGTACAGGTAGCACACTTGACAAGTTATATGCTCAGTCGGAATCATCACAAACCGTGGCCAGACATCTGTCCAAGAGAGCAGTCGATATAATTTCTGTTTTGTGGGCCCTGGACGATGGCGTTGACGAATTTGTCCTTTCTGTTTCACAGGATGTAAGGCTGGGACTTACAAGTTACGCTAATGCAAAAAAGACTTGAAAAGTCTCACTTTCAGATATATCTAAATTTTCAAGTGGTGCAAGCTGAAATGAGCCCCATAAAGGGAACAGATCACAGGAAGAGACTGATCTGAGACTCCACCGTTGGCATGTAACAGAAGAATACGTAGACCAGAGCTGCATTCAAGCTTGCAAGTGTGCTCCAGTCATGGATATTGCAGGTCAGAACTGTATACAGTGCTTCGGGTGTGGGATACAATGATAAAAACTGTTCAAGCTGATGCAAGTGTGATCTAACTGAGGGATATGGAGACCGGAACTGCATGCAGTGTTCAAAATATAATTGAACTTTAACATAGCGAAACTGGAACAGTGTTACAAGAGCGGTCAAACAAATAATGTGATGACGAGAAGGACGTACAAATCTCCAGGTCTGGTCTAACTAAGGACAGTGAATGCCACGATTGTTGAAAGTTCCTCAAGATCTTTTTGTTTTAACTAATGGGTCTATATCCAGAAAGGCACACGGTGTTCTGAGTGTGTTCTAACTAAGGGATATGGAGCCCAGATCTGTGCGCAATTCTCCAGGTGTGGTGTAACCAACAGTTACAAAGATATGAACTTTGCATTATGCTCCATATGAAGTTGAACCGAAGCACATGAGAACACGAACATTGGAAAAGGATTGAAGCATTGTCTAAACTGGGGATTTGGCTGTTGGAACACTGCATATTGCTTTAAGTGGGATCTGAAAGGTGATACATTGACCAGAACTGTTCAGGGAGTTCAGAGAAACGTACAGTCAAAGAATATGGAGAATAGAACTCGGTGCAGAGCTCTGTAGTAGTCCTGCCAAAAGATATAAGTCTGGTAAGAGCGTGCAATTATCAAAATGTGATCAAACTGAGGGGAAAATGATTTGATCTACGCTGTGTACTTTCATTTTAGGCGCACCATGCGAAATCCAGATCAGAAATGCGCATAGTGCTCCAAATAATCAAGTGATATGTAGAACAGAACAAAGTATAGTTCCGAGCGATTTGGAGTCCAGAAATGTGCATGCCCAGATAATGCTTGTCGTCTTACTGTGGGATATGGAGACAGGAACTGCACACAGTGCATTAAGCGTGGCCTAATCAATGAATGGAGTAACCAAAGTATGCATTGTGCTCTCGTGTGTTCTAACTGTGGTATTCAGAATGCAGAACTGAGCACGGTGCTAAGAATGCGGTGTAAAGGATGAATATTGCACTGCTAGCTCCATGCGCAGTGGTATAAAAGTGGTTTAACTGAAGCATATTAACAGTAGAATTGCACAAAGTCTTTCAAGTCTGGTTACATAGACCAAACTTGTGCACAGTCCTGTATGTTTGGATTCCTTCAGGTATACAGAGACGATAATTGTGCATCGCCGTCCAGGTGAGTCTTGTACCCTTGAATCTTTGCCCTCAGCAAATTTATTCGTCTGTCTCCGAAGCTCGGTGTCTGTCTGTCTGCCTTTCCCTTTTCCACATCTGCTATTTTACTACTTTATTTTGTTGGACTTCACAGTGTACCTCTGTGTCATTAGCATTCTCACTTTCTCCGTCCCTTAGGTATACAGAGACGATAATTGTGCATCGCCGTCCAGGTGAGTCTTGTACCCTTGAATCTTTGCCCTCAGCAAATTTATTCGTCTGTCTCCGAAGCTCGGTGTCTGTCTGTCTGCCTTTCCCTTTTCCACATCTGCTATTTTACTACTTTATTTTGTTGGACTTCACAGTGTACCTCTGTGTCATTAGCATTCTCACTTTCTCCGTCCCTTTCCATCTGATACACAAGCTACCATGTATCTATCACCAGTTATCATCTCTCTGTCCAGAAGGTGAAATATTTCTGATGCTGGGCTGTTTATAAGCTTTTTAAGTATTTGTGCTTTGAAAACGTGGGGCTGTCATTAGTTGGCTCTTGTTTGACAACCTTGAGCAAAGTTACAAGGAAGGAGGTGTTCCTAAACATGTAGAAACAGATCAATGACTGTCGGTGGGACATGTACACGAAATCTGAAATACTGATTATACTATTACCATGAGCTCAGCTTTTTAAAGGCTGTCCTGGGACGTTGGAACTGTATCGCTGGAAGAGCACGTATTAACCGTGTCTGAGTTATCGTTTGTCCACAGGTGATTTGCCTTCTTCAACCACTACAGTCCATGTGATGTAGGTAGACACACAGTGCTGTCAGCGGGGGAAATTCCAAGATTCTGATCAGATGACAGTGAAGGAATGGCAATATATTTCTCACTCAGGACAGCAAATGACTTGAATGTGAACAGACAGGTAATAATTTCCCTATGTATCTGCTACCCTTGTCCATTTAGAATACAGTGGTGATGCGTTTGGAAGGTGCTGTCTAAGGATCTTTCTTGAATTTCTGAAGTAAGCAAAAGTTGCTTGTTCTGAGCGTCTGATGGGGAAGAGTGAGTGCTTTTTGGTTTGATGGCAATTAAGTGGGCTGTTTACTTTGGATAGTTTCGAGCTTCTCGAGTGTAAGTGGAACCGCAATCACCCAGGCACTTGCAAAGCATTCCATCAGACTTCTGACTTTTAACTTGTTGATGGAGGACAGGTTACAGGGAGTCAGGAGGTGGGCCACTCGCTGTAGGATTCCTAGTCTCAGACCTTCCAAGACATTTACATGGTGAAAGATATGATTTCATGGTCAAAGGCACCCCATGAACTCCCCAACCCCCGTCTTATGTTGACATTGTGGGATTCAGCGATTGTGATGCCATTGAATTTCAAGGGACGATAGCTTGTTTCT
>NW_025211464.1:0-14008 GCF_004010195.1 Chiloscyllium plagiosum
CCATTTTTTTTGGTTATGGTTATCCTCTCAGTGGGGGAACTATTTTGCTGAAGTGCCCCTCACCAAACAAAACAATCGTACTTGGCAAGTAGTTGTGAGAGTCTGGCTTGCATGATCCTAGACAAAGATTATTTCCTCTCTCACTCGGAATATTGTCAATGTGCATCTTCTCTGTTCACGGTGCCTCGAATTGCCTGCTCAATGTTTCCCCACTGTCATGTATTGAGAGAGCAAGTAGCTTCGTTGCTCGAACATGTTTAGCTCCATACATTAGTTTATGGTGTATTGCCAATGTGTGTGGTTCCTCTAATAAAGGACATCTGTTTGATATGTGTAACGGATCTTTGTAAAAAGCATTTTGCGTGATAACTTTCATTCCGGTCCACATTTGTAATATGTAGCACCAATTAGGGCTGATGCCGATAGCTAAACCCTGTTTCAGTAGCTCCTGAGACCATCCTGACACTTCGTAAGTAATGGTCAGCCTGTGTCTCAGCCTGGTTTTTTGTTCCTACATAGATCTGTAAATTTCTGCTGTGCTTCGGAGTCCTACCGATCCACGGTTAGGACAGAGGTTCTACCTATGATTCAGTTTGAAATAAAATCCTTACTGCTCGCGTTCTGCCTCTCAAGATTTCGTTGAACAACTGGCATTTTCGCCTTCAATAGATGATCTTGTGCGAACCGATGTTAGTGTCATCAATAACTTGAATTGGTGTATGAGAAAGGGTGAGTATTGTGTAGAGCTAATCAAATCGCTAAAATTGATTAAGGGCATGATCCTGACCTGAGCCTGCAGGCTGATCCCCTGAGGGAAGACGAAATAATGAAATGATCACATTAAAGTAGTACATTTGGTTAAGGATTTAATCCTGACCTGCCCCTGCTGGCTGTTCCCCTGAGGCAAGGCAAAATAATAGGCAGATAGTGTCTCTTAATGTAAAAATTGGCAAACTCCTGACCTCAGCCTGAAGGCTCATTCCTTGTGGCGCGATGGAAGATGGACAGATCTAAATGTCTCGGATTAAAAACGTTGCTGATTGCCAGGCTGGGGGAAACCTTGATGAATTGGACCCGGTGCCAGAGTTTTATCTTTTTTTATTGATGTTTGGCTTTGCTTGAGTCTTCTTTGTTTGCCTGCAGGTGACTGCTCTGCTTCTGGGACCGCCGACATGAGGAAGCGATCGAATCACTCTACAAACAAGATCAAAGTGAAGCCCTGGGTTTCGAAACAATCTCGTGTAGACGGGTCACCGTACTTTTGCCCTCTCTGAGGAGGTTAAGTTTTGCCATGGTAAACAGACGAGGTGCAACATTTAAGGTCAGAAATTCCGTTGTTGAGTTTAAGGAAGTGACAAAGAGCCATCAACCCCCGATAAACATAATCGAGATCAGCGTCCAGGGAACTCTTTCGCAAACCCTCCCACCACACCAGCACCCGAAACCCCTATGTTCCAAACAACTACCGTCCCAGACCGGATTGCCGCTGTTATCGCTTGCTATACGAGCAGGAGGGATGGCCAGGGGCAGAAAGCTTGTCGAAAGACTGTTGCAGCGCACGATACTTGTCCACAAGCTCTTTGTGTTAATATTCAACAGGGTCTAAATTTCTGGAAAGGCCATGATGGTGCAAGCATCTTATGATTTACGGTGATTGATAATTTAAAAACAAAACTTGCTTGTCCGAGGATTATGAGAGTTAAATCCAAGTTCACAAGCCTTGGATCCGCTCGGAAGTCTGGATCATGATGCAAGAAGATCTGATCCACTCTCGTGATCAACATGTTTTAATTGGCGAGTTCAAAACTGCTGTAGTTATAGTTGCATGCCTCAGGATTTCCAAACATTGATGAATTTAGTCTAGGCGACACATTTGACGGCCACTAAAGACTCCATTATATTTCCCCTGGGCCAGGGATTAAATCAGAAGCACAGACAATTTGGCGTGAGAATGTTGTTAGAACTGAAACTCTCTCATTTTGAGTGTTCTGAAATGTGAATGCTTCATTCCCTCACAAGCAAGGAAGCAACAGATGCTAAAAAAAAAAACCTGGAAAAGGATGAAAGTTGACAGAGAGCGAAAGATCCCACCTCAGCGCTGAGTAACTGAAGCTTGCAGAAAAGGTAACATTTTGTGGTTTGCGTTGAAATCACATTTGCTTGTTTATCACTGAATGTTTATGTTTTGCTGCCTGGGGCTCGAGGTCCGTGAATGTCTTTTTTCCCACAGATCATGAATTCAGTACTGTCAATTTCTAAATCGTCTAAGAATTTCTGTTCGCAAATGGGGTGAACAGTGATCTTCTATTGCGATGGCCAGAACAAGACCATGCCACGATACAAATTACAGGAAAAACACAATATGCCCAACAACCCCGCGATCCATGCACGCCGTGTGCCAACACTGAAGAGGTTGATTAAGATTACATGCGCGTGGGGGGTGGAATCAACCTCAGATGTCCGCCCAGCAACGACTGTTGAGAATTGATTCCAGAGAGGAACATGGAAAACGTGACAGCAGGACCCCGTACCACATCTTTGGGACTGGGAACAAGCCAGCTCAAACCCCTGGACCAATGGCAGGCCCTTACTGTAACTATGGAAATGCGGCCACTGAGGAGCGAAGTGGCTGCCTTGGAGCTAACGCTAAGACCAACATGATTGCATCCACGCATAAGGAAAACTTGCAAAACCACTCACTGACTCTCGTTTAGATTTTGGTGTGACCCACCATTACGGAGCCATGTGGAAACATCTTGCCTATTTTAGCTGATTATGAGCGTCATCCCACACTTTGGAAAGAGGGGGTTCTCGAACCACTCGCTTGCGTGGTCGGCCATTTCACTTGTTCGCAAATTAATTTCATAGAATTACCTCGAGTAAGTTGTTGCAAATATTGCCTAAAAATCGCAAATGTATTTAGTAGATGAGTGGGAACCCTTCCAATGTCTGATACTGCTTCCACAATAGTAGAGGACAAGTGTGAAATATCTGCACAAGTTAACAAAAACTCTTCAAAGTTTATATTCACAGGTACAACCAGTCTTGGGACTAGGGAAAATTGGAGCCGAGTGGACAAGGCCGGTACCTGGTTCTGAGAGCAAGCCACACAGTAGTCAAAGTCAAAGCAATATTCGTGTGGATGAACAAATGTCGTAACAAAAGAACACCGCCTCAAAGGGAGCCCAGCTCCCGGTGGGACATGTGGAGTTGGGTGGTCTCATCGCTCGGGTCCTGCAGCAGCGCCCTACTGCAAGGATGTATTGTCCTTGTTTTCTTTTCACTTCTCGCTGTCCTTGATCATTTCATTAAGTAGGTTGTGGATGCTTTGTTTCACTGCTGCTACACCCTGTCCCATTATAATTTCAGCTGATCAGCATCCACCTGGCTAGTCCGGGCACTGAGCCCCAGACTCCAGACCTAACAGCGCTGAGACCTCTTATTCTGAGGACTATCTGTCCGATTCTGAGCTTCCATGTCCATACAATCTCCTGGCTCTGCTTACATTCCTCTTTTACTGAAGTTCCTGACCTGCTCAACTGATTACGTTAAAAAAGGAGAGTTTGTGGAAATCATTTTGCTGTTAATGGCTTCCCTCCCGTTTAAGAACCATTTCGCTGAAATGCCACTCACCCAGCAGAACATTAGTCCTTGGCATGCAGCTTTAATAAGCTGTCTCACAGTCTCCTGTACATAAATTAGTTCATCTCTCACTAGAAGGTAATGCCGAAGTGTAGCGTCTCTGTTCAAGGCCCCTCCGTCCACCTGCTTAATGTTTTCCCATTGTGATGTATTACTCGAGCATGTAGATTAGTGGGTCAAGCGTGAAAAGCCCCGCCAATTAGTTTACAATGTTCCTCTAATCAAGGACATCTGTTATTGATCTCTGTAAACAAAATATTAGGTGGTAACGTTCACTCCTGTCCACTTCTGGAATACGTATCATCAACTAGAGCTGACTCCGAGAGCTGGGTCCTGATTTGGGACTTCCGCGAACCATACTGGCACTTTTTATTTAATGGTCAGCCTGTAGCTCAGCAAGGATATTGTATCCCATCTAACTCTTTAACTTGCTGCTGTACCTCGGAGTCTTACCGAGCCACTGTTATGACGGTGAGACTTCCCACAATGCATCGTGTTAATTCTTAATGTCTGCCTCCCTAGATTTTGTTCAATAGAAAGAGATAAAGAATAACTGACGAAACGACAAACCAGTCAGTTTGACATCGGGGTTAGAAAACTGATGGCAGACCTAACACGGGATAACTTATATATACAGGTAGAGAAAACTAAAATAATTCCATACAGTCAAACATAGCATTGCGAAAGGCAGTTCATGTCTGAAATGTTTGGTTCATTTCATTGATGAGTTGACGCAAGTAGCAGATCACGATAACGCTATGGATGCTGTACTTTTGGGTTTTCATAAATGTTTTGATACGGTTCCTCATAGCAGGTTCATTACCGAAGGAGAAACGCTTAGGATTGGTGTGTCTCTGGCAGCATGCAATCGATGTTGGCGAAAGGAAATGAAACAGATGATAGTTACAGCTGGTCATTTCTCAAATTGAAGATGAGTTGAAAATGGTGTTCCCTTGCAAACTGTATTGGGATCTTGCTTTTGTCTGATTTGGAATTGCTTATTGATGTCAAAACTTCTACAGTTGAAGATGATACTCAGCCAGTGAGAGTTGTGAATTGTGAGGAAGTTACTGAGAGACTTAAGACGGACTTTGAAATTTTTTTCAAATGATCAGTTACCTGTCAGATGACATTTAATGCAGAAATCTGTGAGGTACTACATTTTGGTGTCAGAAACATATAAAGACAAAATGGGCTCAAAATTACACTGTTGAGATAAGTACAGGAGAGGACTGAATGAGGGTTCATTCCACATAATTCTCGTAAGGTGAACAGATAATTTGAAATATTATTTCAGAAGACTTGTAGAATGTTTGAGGTTTTAAACAGGGATCGAGAGGAAAACAACAAGTAAATGATGATGCCACGTCGCTAAAAATCATTGGTGAGTCCACGTTTAGAGTATCTTTTTCAATAATGGCGCCTAGTGTAAGCCCTGGAAAGAGTAAAAAGGAGATTTCGTGCAATCCTACCAGAAAAGAAATGTATGTTTAGATGCAAGGAACAATTGGAGACACTTACCGCGAAGCTGAGAGGATACGGAGGTAATCCCAATGACGTAATTATAATTATGTGTGATTTTAAACGTGTAAAAAGCATATTTTATTTCGATTAATTAATATGTCAGTGACGGTGTGGTCGTAATTTCAATATTGTTAGTAAGACTACGAGGAATGAGGTGAAGAGAAACGTCATTACACAGAGAGATTTTCTGGTTTGTAATGCATTGCTTGGGAAAGTGTTGGAGCCAGGTTACATAGAATGTTTCAAAAGAAAGTGGAATATATGTTTGAAAGGGATGAAGATAGTGGACGGCCGAGGCAGCGCTGGACAGTGGTACTACCTGGTGAGCTCTTTCTGGAGTGGGTGCAGATGATCACATGGTGCCCTTCTGCCCTGAAAAACTCTCTGATTTTTTCATTATTTGCCCTTCCGTTCCTCGACCTTGAGTTTGACCCATTGTTTAATAATGCTCACCTACAAAAGCAAGAGAGATTGTACACTTGTTTATTTCAATTTCTCCGGCCCAACCAATCCACCTGTGCTTCATCACACTTTTTATTAAATAATCTTGAAGTGTGTTACTGGAAAGGTTCTGCATCTCAGGTACCTTTTAGGGAGAAAGAACCAGACTTAACATTCGGAGAGTTCTAGGGGTTTCGATTTCACAGTGAGATGGGAAGAGTTTAAGGGATATGTAAGGGGAACGTTCTTCACAGAGAGGGTGGTGGGTGCTGGAATGCGTTGCCAGTGGAGGTGTTAGGACAAGAATAATGGCGAGCGGTGAGATGTACCTGGACATACACATGAATGGTCAGGGAGCAAAGGGAATAGAGCCATAGAAAATAGGCGGCAGGTTTAGATAGAGGGTCTGGATCCCCGCAGGCTTGTAGTTTCAAAGGGTCTGTTTGGGTGCTGTAGGTTTCTTTGTTCTTTGTCCTTCGGGTGCAGTATCCATCTTCAGAGTTGTTTGCATTTAGGAAAGATATATATGTTAGAGGAAGTGTGGGGCGTGGTGAAGGAGTAAACGATAGGTGGGAATGTGCCCAGAGAGTGAGACTTGTGCAAAGATAATCCTCACAGAATGAATAGTTCCTAAAGGCGATCGTTGTGGTCTGACAGCATAATACAGTTTTCATAGTTCTGCGTGCAAAAACGAATTCTCGTTATAATAGAAGCAGTTCATAAACCCACACAGGATGTCAAAAGTACAGGAAACATTACCTGTTCTAAGTAGAACAAACCACATAAAATTGCAAAAATATATTTCCCAGTGGGGTACATGTAAGTGTCCAGCTTCAGTTCTTCAAGGAAAGAGGCGGTTTATTAAATCTTAATGAGAACACAATTCAATATCTATTCCTTTAACCTTAGTCCTTCTGACAAGAGAAACGACCAAATCATAACTCCAAATAGGTTTACGTGATCATTCTTTTCCGTTTCATTCATGGGTCACATACAATTCAGAAAAACAAACTATGGTAAATGATCATGCTTATGACATTTCTAATTGGTTGTTTGTGTCATCTGACTTATTATGTTGTCACATTTGATGGTTTCTTTTCATATGTATGGGTATATATGTGGTTGTGAGAGGGAAATGATGCGGTCCGTTTCTTCTGGCTCTGTTTACTCTTAGCAGCGCATTAAGATGTCTGTGGAGATGGTTCATCCAGTCTTATTTCATTAGAGTTGTTCTTGACTTCCTTCCAGAAATATTCCTCCACTGAAAGTGCAGGAAAGCTGCATGGTACAACAGAAATTCCTGTAATATATCTGCACTTGTTTACACAAATTTTAAAGTTCCATTAACTGCCATTAAAAGCACATCATTCTGAACTTTTGCAAATAGATCTTGCTATTTAGGATGCACTGGAACCTGCCTTATTTAATATTGCACAGGGACACAGGTTGCTTAACTTATACAATACTTTTTCTTTCAATGCAGCAATATCATAACCCAAAAGTATTTTTCTGGATCCTGCTCCCTAGTTTTGTTCTTTTTCTACGAATATTTACACACCGGCCTATTCGTTTTCTTGCACATTTCAATACACCCATCTCTTTGGCACTGTCAATACACATGACTTCCGTCATTTCTTCTTCCCCATTTCACACTTTCATTTTTTGCCTTCACAGATTTTTTCCGAATCTATACCCATTACCCATCTCACTCTCCAACCTTGAAAGTTTAAATCCCCTCCAACAAACTTTGTACTCTTTGTGATGAGGAGAAGCCCATCTCTTCAGGATAGCAATGTGCTTGCACAACAATGATCCCAGTGTCTGAGAAATCAGAACACCTCCACTGTACATCACCCCTAAAGTCATGCTGAAATGGTGAAACTCGTAGCATATAAAACATTTCTAAGATTTTTGCCACATTACTACTATGGATTCGTTCCTGCATTTCAATCGACACCTAAATCCACGGAACGTTTCTTGCATGTTCTCCACGCTGTCCATCGCCATCTCATTGGTTCCAACATTTACCCCAATGACTGACCTTTTTACTCTTACTTATGCAAACATTCTCTTCATGTATCAAACACTTGCACCCGGAGACAGGACATCATATGGTCCTCACGATGTAGCTGCAAAGTTAAACGTAGTTCTTTCTAACGATTGAGTCACACACCATTACTAATCTGCCTTCCAGCCGCTCCGTTTTTTTTTTCCAGCGTATCCTCGACACAACCGTACTGTGGTTTTCTCTCATGCCATCACCGAGACTCACTCAAATTGCTCAACAAATCGGACTCCAAAATATTATGCATGTGACACACGTCCAAGGATACCTGTGTTTGCTGCACCTGCTTTTTCTATTCCCTTGGCGAATGGTCACCGGTTCGCCTGCCATCTCGGCACTCCTCATTGACTGCTTATCACGATGTCACGTGATAACCCTCTGACATGACTCTTCCAGAAACCTCTCTCTTTCTTGAATGCTGCACAGTGCGAACAGTTGATTCTCCAAGTCAACCACGTATTATTCAAGAACTGGAACTGTCTGACACTAAATGCAGTTCTGACTCTCCTGGATACCTTGTTAATCCAAAACCTCACACGTCTTACATAGCCCAAATCTCATAAGCTTTCCACGAGTGTCTGCCGTATTTTGAGATCAAGATGATGCAAAAAACTGTTGACCTGCTGTCCTTTAAATATGATCAGTCGTTCTAAAGTATTTTCTCTCTCTCTCTCTCTCTCTCTCTCTCGCGCGCGCGCGCGCGCGTTTCAGCGAGGATGGAGGAAGGGAAGGAAACACTACAGTTATCTAATTTTGGGGCTTCACTGTTTTGTGTCGCTGGATCCTTCAAGGGGCCTTTCACAATTATGGTGAGCAAGGCAACCTCTCTCAGAATCCTCAACAGTCTCTTCTCAGTGCCACCTTCTGTTGGATTTTCTTCCTCCTGTTGAACACAACTCTCCTTCAAAATCATTATGAAGTTAGCAAGCGAGGCAGCATTTCACAGAAAGCATCTCAGTCATATGATGCCGCTGGCCTGCATGCCTGGAGGTCAGAAGCAGGAAAAGATTGGTGAGCTTGTGGGTATTTACAAGAGATCTCCAAGTATTGGGGACGAAGTAGATGAGAGCATTGGCGTGCATATCAAGGAAATTCGCTGGGCAAGTTAGGTTGTGATATTTTGTGATTTTAAGTACGTTAGGGCGGACTGTGAGAAGTGTAAAGTCTGGGATAATGAAAGGTTGAAATGTCTACAAAGTGTGTTGTATACGTTGCTGGAAGAGTACATTTCCAGTCCGACCAGACATGGAACTGTCCGGAATCTGGTTCTAGTAAATGAGGCAGGCCATGTGGAGAACAGCAGAATGGCGGAGCATTTGGAAAATAGAAATCGGAATACGACAAATACTGAAAATTGGTTGGACGTGGGTCGAAATCAGGCTAAGTTTAAGATCCTCGGCTGGATCTTAGGCATCTAAAATTTGAACGTGACGACGCTGATTAATAATGCATTATGGTTGATAAATCATTCAATGAGAATGGGAGAATTTCAAAAGAAAGATAAATATGGTCGAAACTAAGTATATGCATATGGGTAATAATTATAAGCTAAGCAATGATAGCGTGAATAAATCACGATATTGATGGGAATAAAGGAAGAAAAATGAGGCATATTATACATTCTGAAATATTCATTGTACTAGAAATTTGGAAGAGATTCGGAAATGCAGGAGAGAGGCTAAGGCTGGAATAAGATGAAAATGAGCTCTGCAGATGTCGAGAGTGTGGTCCTAGCAAAGCACGAAATGTCAGGCAGCATTCTCTGAAGTTAACCAGTAAAGCTGAAACAGTTGTTAAGAAGTCGTTTTGGATCCTTGGTTTTATCAGTGAGGTAAAATGCTGAAAAGGGAGAAGTGCTGCTACACCTCTAAAAAAAAAACCATTTGTCAGAACCGGGTCTCTGGCTCAGTTCCTGGTACCTTACTGAAAGAAGAATATCATATTTCCTACAATTATTCCATAAATCAAAATTTCCTTTGGGAAGGAAGGTTAGAAAGGTTTGTTCTGCTTGGAGCACAGAAATTAAGAGATGACCTTATTGGACAGCTCAATATTACAGACAATATTTACAGTGCAACGAAGGACATTCTGTTTCCACAAAATGGTGCATTAAAAACAAAGGAGTAAAAGTATCAATATTGTTAACAAGAGAGCCAGAAGTGAGGTGAAGAGAGATTTGTTTACTCATACAGTTATTGGAATTTGGGGTGTGTTGTCCAGGAAAGTGTAAGACAAATTCCCTATGACGTTTCAAAAGAGATTTGGATAGACGTTTGAAAGTGATGACATCAGAGGGCTCTGAAAATCGGCCTGGAGAATAGGCTCCGCTGATTCGCTCTTTCGTGAGCTACTTTATACACATTGTGTTTCATAGCCTTCTTTTGATCTGCGAAGGTTTATGATTGTATGTTGTTTTAATTTTTAGTGTGGTGCATATCTAAACATAATCTCAACATTTTCCAATTATAAATGATATAAATCATGTCTTCTTTTGTATTATATTTGCCCGTGCAACTGGCATGAATTTATTCGTCGTTTGCATGAAATGACGCATCTTTTCGACTCTCTCCATATGACATGTAGCAACTGTTCTAGGCCATCGCCTAACCGTTTCAATTACCCGAGATGCTCTATTTCTTACTGCAGAGCTTTTGGCAGACAATTGATCTTTTTTCAGAAGTTAAGCAGGACTTGCAATGAAATAACGTGCACAGAATCGTTCACAATTATTGATAAAAGCACAAAAAACAATAAGATTGGTCTCAGTGGTGAAAATTTCCGAACACATATTTTGTCAAGGAGCTGATGAGACCGTTTCCCATTCGATTTTGAAATATTAATATCATGACGCCTTATTTACATTTGAGAGGGTACTCACAGATCGAGGTTTTCCGTCACATTCCATCACATTTGAACGTTTCGGATCCTTCTGCATCGTCCACAAGAAGCTGAATTTGCTGGACTATTAGCTTTGCTTTCTTGAATTTGCTGAGTTTGGACCCACTGCATGCTATTTCAAGAGATTGATGAGACACAGAGTCGCTCTGCAGGATATTAAACATGACTAGCATTTATCTCTTCTCACTTTTTCCTGTTTAAATCCAGCAGTGATCGTGCTGAAAGGACACACCAGCACTTTCTTTATCTCCTCTCGGAACTTGTTCTGGGAGATTGCGTATGTGAAGACGTTGTTGCAGGAACTGATCAACTGAAGAATATTAACCATCTCTTGAACGATGTACCGTGGGTCATTAAAATCCAGGCAAGAGAAGTAGCCTTCACCTGTAACTCGCACGTAGAGAAAATGCCCGAGATAGCTTGCCCACAATAGGAGGAAGCTGATGGAGATTGTGAAGAGCAAGACTATGGACTTCTTGCGATTGGCCATCTCCATATCACCACGATTGTCAACACCACGGAGCCTCCTGCGTGCTCTGCTGGTTGCAAAGATATGCCTTACGGTCAAGTTGTTCAGAAGCAGGATGAGCAAGAATGGGAGAAAAGGTGTTAAGGTGTGGTCCAACCAGTCATAGACTTACCAGATTGGCCAAGTATAGAAGATAACTCGAACGTCACAAAACCAGGCCACTCCATTCACAGTGTACAAAGGATGAAGTAGAAAGGGATGTTCTTGATACAGCTCAAGGCATATATTACTCCAATCACCAACGATGCAGTTTTCTCCTTGCAGTATCTGGCCTTCAATCTCTGGCAACAAATGGCTACAAAGCGGTCGAAGGTGAAGGCCACGGTCAACCAGACTGAACTATCCCGGCTGCAACGGACCAGCACTGCACCGAGTGTGCAAGCAAGCGTAGTGGACAGGTAACTGTCCCGAAAGTAAATGCGTCCAATCCGGTTCAGTACAACAGCGGTAATGATGACAATCAAGTAATAGGTGATGCATCGGGAAAGTCCACATCGTCCTCGGGAGAGGATTGCAATTGCTATCAAGTTTGCTGTGAGAGGTATAGACAGAGATATGTTATGTTGCATATGCCACCCGCTTTTGAATCATCTAATGTATTGCTCAAGTTTACCCTTTAAAATTCTGGCTTTGTCAAATGTTCAACATCCAGTGCTGGATTAATTACTTTTCAGCACATGGAGTCAACGCAAACTACCCCTTCATAAATTCAACGCCTCCCCCACCCCACCTTTGACAGTGAATCAAATAAGCATCTGCAAAATGCAAAATATTTGCTGCGACGTTTTGATGCATACCATGTCCCATCCATCCAGCAACACTATGTTTGCTGATGTAAAATATGTCTCCATCCAACAGCATTTCGGTGGCACTTTCTAACTTTCCAATTAATACATATCCTCGTCACGTCAATCGGTGTCATATATTGTTATTAACTGAGGTTACAGCTGATCGCCAAATCTGCCATTTCTTGAATTCCTTATATCTGTCCAAAAGTGGTGATGATGTCCTGCACTGCCCATACCATATATTGTGCGATTTAATGTCTCAATGGCTCCATCGTTCCATCTTATTTCCAATTATCTGTGTAATGTTATGAAATATTCAAGCTTTGTGCACTGTGTTCTATTTTATCATTATGTCTCTCATGGTGACCTTCATTTGTTTAAGGTCTCATGAAAGACCCCTTCGTATTTAAGGCAATCCTCTATGGATCAGTCAAACGCGACGATTTCAAATAGAAATCAAAGATAAGCAACCAACATGCATGATGTCAGTGTCAACCACATCGAACACAAGTGAAATAGGCTGACCCATTACAAAATCCATACGGAAAATACTCCATTGGTAACATTTTGAATGCGTAATCCATTTTTTAAAATTGCATTTCCACTCAATTCCTCAACCCTTTCTGAAATTCAATGGTTGAACATCAAGTACTGCAACGACCACGTGCCATGAATGAATAAAGGAAGTCCCCAAATCTCATTAAAAATCTCCATTGTGAACGTGCTGGACTGCAATATTTGCATCGGTCCAGTAATCAAAACGTAGATTGCTATGCCAATAAACTAAATTATATTTGATCTCGCAACTATCAAGTAGAATTATTGTAATATAATAATGGCACAACCCCGTCGTAATTCGTGTTTCTGCATTACGACGGGATTCTTTTGTGCAACACTAAAAACGAAAACGCAATGCTCTGAAAATAGTGGATTAATATTAATAGAACACCTGTAATTTTAATTTCTAATTAAACATTAAACTGTATCATATCATAGAATGCAACCATATAAATTACCACGTGCTCACATTAACAGACAATTGAAACATTTTCAATACATATAAGAACATGAGCTTGATCATGAATAAAAGACGCAACCATTCATCGCTAAAAAAAACAAAGTTTTGTAGTTAACGTTATTTACCAAGGACACCAATAAGTGCTAGAATGGTGTAGCAAATGGCAAAGAATGGGCCATTCACTGCACCGTGCATTGTCTTTCAAAAAGTGGAAGTACTCCCGAAGCTTCACACGTTATCTCTAAGACGCAAACAAATCATCCCTCATTTATTTAGAGTAAGCAAGTCCACAGGGGCAAATAACTGACAACACGTGCATTCAGAATATTTCATTGAACCAGCGTGTTAACTCACCCATGTGTGCCCAACTCTCTTTCCCATCAGAAAGATGAATCACCTCAAAGAACGTCTAAGAAAATTTACTGTTACAAATGCCACAATTGCCACAGACTATGCCTGCATGAATTCATATCTTAGAATCGCTTATGTTAAATACTGATACGTGCCCCTATCACTATTTTTTGTTTCTTCTCATCATTGCGATATTCCCAATTAATGCACATTCATAGGTATCCGTTTACAGTAATATTTGACTCCTTATCAGGTGTTCGAGTATTTTATATGATCATGTTGCCCAATGTCATTATTGACTGAAAATCGGCAGCATTTATCCGAGTTGACTTCTGGCTAATTAGGAATGAGCGATAACTTCTGTCATAATAACCAAAACACACCTCCCAGAAATGACGAAGAATGAAAAATCGAACTATTGTTCCTGCTCTATCTGAATTTTCACAGCGAATATGTATCTTTTGTCATATTCTTTAACACAACAAGGAGACATTCGTTATAGATATTCCTTCTGTGCCTTCATTTGTGTTCTTACGTGGAAATATTCAGTTTGCAAACTGAATTATTTACGTATTTAACTGCAGTATCAGTTAAATACGTAAATAATTATGAGAGCTTGACATTGCTTGCCACTGCTGCTGATGGATACGTCAGTTGTCGAGAGAAAGTACCTGGAACCTAGGATTATGTGGGAAGCAAGAGAGAAAATTGCAGAGCCGTTGGCAATAATCTTTTCTTCTTCACTGTCAACG
>NW_025211464.1:14718-16258 GCF_004010195.1 Chiloscyllium plagiosum
CAATAAACTAAATTATATTTGATCTCGCAACCATCAAGTGGAATTATTGTAATATAATAAACGCACAACCCTGTCGTAATCCGTGTTTCTGCATTACGACGGGATTCTTTTGTGCAACACTAAAAACGAAAACGCAATGCTCTGAAAATAGTGGATTAATATTAATAGAACACCTGTAATTTTAATTTCTAATTCAACATTAAACTGTATCATATCATAGAATGCAACCATATAAATTAACACGTGCTCACATTAACAGACAATTGAAAAATTTTCAATACATATAAGAACATGAGCTTGATCATGAATAAAAGACGCAACCATTCGTAGCTAAAAAAAACAAAGTTTTGTAGTTAACGTTATTTACCAAGGACACCAATAAGTGCGAGAATGGTGTAGCAAATGGCAAAGAATGGGCCGTTCGCTGCACCGTGCATTGTCTTTTAAAAAGTGGAAGTACTCCCGAAGCTTCACATGTTATCTCTAAGACGCAAACAAATCATCCCTCATTTATTTAGAGTAAGCAAGTCCACAGGGGCAAATAACTGACAACACGTGCATTCAGAATATTTCATTGAACCAGCGTGTTAACTCACCCATGAGTGCCCAACTCTCTTTCCCATCAGGAAGATGAATCACCTCAAAGAACGTCTAAGAAAATTTACTGTTACAAATGCCACAATTACCACAGACCATGCCTGCATGAATTCATATCTTTGAATCGCTTATGTTAAATACTGATACGTGCCCCGATCACTATTTTTTGTTTCTTCTCATCATTGCGATATTCCCAATTAATGCACGTTCATAGGTATCCGTTTACAGTAGTATTTGGCACCTCATCAGGTGTTCGAGTATTTTATATGATCATGTTGCCCAATGTCATTATTGACTGAAAATCCGCAGCAGTTACTCGACTTCTGGCTAATTAGGAATGAGCGATAACTTCTGTCATAATAATCAAAACACACCTCCCAGAAATGACGAAGAATGAAAAATCGAACTATTGTTCCTGCTCTATCTGAACTTTCACAGCGAATATGTATCTTTTGTGATATTCTTTAACACAACAAGGAGAATTTTTTTATAGATCTTCCTTCTGTGCCTTCATTTGTGTTCTTATGTGGAAATATTCAGTTTGCAAACAATGCTATAAAGTATCAGGTAAATACGTAAATAATTATGACAGCTTGATATTGCTTGCCATCGACTGCTGCTAATGGATGCGTCAGTTGTAGAGAGAAAGTACCTGGAACCGAGGATTATGTGGGAAGCAAGAGAGGAAATTGCAGAGCCGTTGGCAATAATCTTTTCGTCGTCACTGTCAACGGGGGGTGGTACCAGGGGACTGGAGAGTGGCGAATGTTGTGCCCCTGTTCAAAAAAAGGAACAGGGATAACCCCGGGAATTACAGGCCAGTTAGTCTCACTTCGGTTGTAGGCAAAGTAAGACTTATTGAATTCTTTGAGGAGGTGACCAAGCATGTGGATGAGGGTAGAGCAGTGGATGTAGTGTACATGGATTTTCGTAAGGCATTTGA
>NW_025211464.1:16568-23257 GCF_004010195.1 Chiloscyllium plagiosum
GTAAGGCCACATTTGGAGTACTGTGTGCGGTTCTGGTCGCCTCATTTTAGCAAAGATGTGTAAGCTTTGGAGATGGTACAGAGGAGATTTACCAGTATATTGCCTCGAATGGAGAATAGGTCGTACGAGGATAGGTTGAGAATGCGAGGCCTTTTCTCATTGGACCGGCGAAGGATGAGGGGTGACTTGATAGAGGTTTATAATCTGATCAGGGGAATAGATAGAGTGGACAGTCAGAGAATTTTTCCCCGGGTACAACAGAGTGTTACAAGGGGACATAAATTTAAGATGAAGAGTTGAAGTTATAGGGAGGATGTCAGGGGTAGGTTCTTTTTCCAGAGAGTGGTGGGGGCGTGGGCCGAAGGGCCTGTTCTGTGCTGTAGAGTTTAGATTAGTTACAGTGTGGAAACAGTCCCTTCAGCGCAACAAGTCCACACCCAGACCCCCACTCCTAAATTTACCCCTGCACCTAACACTACGGCAATTTAGCATGGCCAATTCACCTAACCTGCACATTTCTGGACGGTGGGAGGAAACCGGAGCACCCAGAGGAAACCCACGCAGACACGGGGAGAATGTGCATGACTCCACACAGTCAGCTGCCTGAGGCGTGAATTGAACTCGGGTCTCTGGCGCTGTGAGTCAGCAGTGCTAACCACTGTGCCACTCACGCCAATTTCACCCTCTTCTGTAGTTGACAAGATTCGAAACTGCGTGGGAATGCCCCAATGGATTTCAAGTCCATCGCCTTCACCACTCAGCCACAACTACAGATAGACTATTGTTCTATGTTCTATGTTGAAGTGATGAGTTATGAATCCATTGGGACTGCGGGTTGCATTTCGTCAGATCGCAAATTTCAAAGGACTTCCAGCTGTGTTCATTTTGACAGACTGAAAACCCATCTGAACCAACGCCCATTTCTCTCAGGTCCAGACATTTTTTATTGATAATCAGGAAACTCGAGTTCTGAACCAGAGGTGTACCAGACTCAGAGGGAAATATTTCGGTATATCTCCTGTGAGTTCCATGTGCTTCACGTCGGCAAGGTCCTCCGACAAAAGGCAGCTTTAGGTGGAGCACAACCTACTTCTCCAGATAATGAGAATGTTTTGTGGTCAGTTGGGATATGGAAAAGACAGTGAGCTGAAATAGTTGTACTCGCTGCTCTTGTGCAAATTTCAATTTCCAAAATGCACCGACCCAAAATCTGCAGTTTCCCCACGGGATGAAAACGCAGTTTGATAGTCTGGAACTTCGCTCCTCTGCAATTGGCGATTAAGGGGTAACCTCATTGCCATGAGCATTTCAAAGGTCAGAACACACAAGCGCTGGAAACTTGGACTGCATGAGATGGATCCTTGATATTCTTCACCGAGACGATGTCACAAAGGCTCATTTTCAATGCCGTATAAACACACCGACAGGGAGAAATTGATCTGGAGGCAAAATGATCGCAATTGAAAAGTTAAAAACGGAATCAATGAGAGAAGACAGAAGAGAGCCGTCTTTTTCCCTGATACCTTACTAGTGAGGATTTGTTGCAATCAGACCCACAGTCAGTGTTCCATTCCCGATCAGGGAGTTCGAATTCATGAATTCTACTAATTTATCGTGAAGACACTTGTTATGAAGTTGAAGGCGTATAGTGTACCGTTAAGGGAGAGTGAATGTTGTTCTGAACTGAGAGCTTACAAATATCTGCCACATGACTAACCAGCAGTCTCATAGTGTTCGGGAAAATTGAAGATGTGGCAGATTTGGCTGTGAAATAGATACCTGAGTTTGTTACCTTTTAACAATTCGGTCTTTTCTATGCCCCAGGAAATGCAAACCCAATCCAACTTGAATTTATTGCTTTTGCCAACATCCAGGAATTAGACGATCCAGTGCTGGAGGCATAAAAAAGTCAGGTAGCTTCAAAGTCAGACAGAGTAACTGATATCAAGAGTGTAACTGTCAACGAAACACTCTCAATCCAAGGTACCTTTATAAATTGAAACATATTTGCAGGAAAAGGACGAACTTGATGCAAGGAGATCTTCAGCCAGAAAAAGGAACATACTGACAACCACAGCCCCTGCATCGATTTAAGATTAAGTTGCTATAATTTCAATAAGTGTTCCACTGGAACTAGACAATTTTATTGAGTTAGAGGCAGATATTTAGCAGTTAAGAGAAAGCGAGGGTTGATTTGTGAATAGTTGTTAAAATCAATCGATACCCTTTTCTTTCAATCGTGGAATTTTGGAGTTTGGTATCACTCATATTTTAGCATATTAAGAGGCGAGATGAGGTAATCTGGGTGTTCAGTTTAATTAATAGAAGGGTTCACTGCCGTGTCATTACACATCACTAATGATTACATTTCAGAAGCAGCATATACGCTGAATTGTTTCAAGCTTCATTCCGATTTACATAAATCTGAACAAATTCAAAGAAACTTAGTGGTCTGACAGAACCTATGGAGAAAACAGAGTTAACAGGGACCGTTTGTTAGATCTGGGGTCGTTATTCATGGCAGCCATTACATTTGTTGGTTGTTCACCTTGTAATTCCTGTTTCTGCCTATCTCCCCGTTACAAACCAACAAGCTATGACGCACGTGTTTGCGGTATTCTAATGTCGTGATGGGTCACGTGCCTAACGTTGGGTACGAAGATTGTCAGTTTGACTCCTACCTGGAGTGGAGCGTTCTGCTTTCCCATATTGGAATTTGACAAATTTCTTGACGGAAATTTCCTGACACATGTTCGCTGAGTGCTGTCTTGCCAGGCTCCTTGGGTCAGTGTGATTCTGAAATTTCTTGTGCACATGAGAAGGTTGGAGGCTCTATCCCAGCTCACCGCCCATTTAATATCTCACCTAACCACAACGCTTGTCATTGTCTGGGGAAATGGCTTGCGTTACACCTAAAGTTGCCTTTTGTCAACGAATCTTGCGTTGCGGGTCCAAAGACTTGACGTAAGGGACATAGAGTGGATATAATCGTGAGGCATCTACCCCTCTCGGGCAAGCGTCTGCGTGAGTTAAAATGAGGACGTGTTACTTAAGGGGATTATAACGCAATGGGACCAAGTCAACTCAGGCCCATTATTAAGTCATTTACGATCGCAAAGGAATACTTTCCCGTTTGCCCCGGAAACACCAGAGCACACGAGGCTCTCAAATAAATACTGGAAACTTGCAATGGAATAGATAAATGGCTGTGAGCCACACCGAACGATGGTCCACATAGCATTTCTTCACACTGTAATAACTGTAAGAAATTGAGGATCTGGTCTGCAGCGAAAATGGTCACAAAGTAAATGGCAAACACAGTGTCAAGGAACAAAGATATCACGGCACGTGTTGGCCTCCCTGGTAGTCTCGTGGTCAAGATGCGACACTCTCACCGCTGCCAACCGGGCTTGATGCCGGTCATGAAATAGGAGTTCGGTTCTATTCATTCATCATGGTGACAAGCATTTCTGATGGATTTTTAGAATCAGGAAATATTCTCTGTAGTTGGCACGTAATTGATATTGTTGCAAACACTACTAAGGTTAACATTAAACAAAGAACCGTGAATGATGGAAATCTGAAAATAAAATAGGAATTGCTAGAAATTCTCAGCAGGCCTGGCAATATCTGTGAGAGAATCATCGTTAAAGTTTCAGATGGACAACACCGTTTTGTTATTTTTGCGATATGATAATGCTGGAGAAATCATCAGTTTTGTCTTGCAAAGCAGCATATTTATCAAAATCTATCTAAAGCTTAAAACCGTCAATATATAAAAAAATAAAAATGGTATACCCGCTCTAATGTTGCGTCCGTTGCCCCGAGCTGGTGAAAGGTTTTGAATAAATGGTTAGCTCTTGTCTTTTCGTTTCTGATCGTTAGCAAATTTGTCGAATGAAGAATTGAGCCTTTCACTGTGTACCACAATACCTGCCTCTATTTGCAAATCTTTATCTCTGCATATGGAACTCGCCCATTTTTTCACTCTCCAACTCTCGATCCACATACATCATTTCTGATTTGTGCTCTGTGTAAACGCTAAAAGCTGGACACACTTTGAGGTTGGAGCTGCGGAGGAGAACCCCCGACCCCTCCGCCGACGCACTCCTAACCCTCGACTGCAGTGTGCAGCACAGGACTGACGTGCTCCGAAAACTGCCTCTTACTTCTTTCTCAGGGAAGGAAACATGTATTTCCTCAAAATATCATGAGCCTTTAGATTTCGATATACAATCCATAGACAACTGCAAAGTAAACGCAATGTCAGCACAACAATAGAATGACAATGATGTCTTTATTGTTGGCGTAACATGAAAGAATGGTGACTGGAGATAATGAGAATGATCAGTTTGTCAGGTTTGCCATGAGTACAGCATTCTGCAGTAAGTCTGCAGTGTCTCCTGTCTCAGCTCGTTATTCCAACCAAACTGGGGATGAAGGAGTGAGTATAATACAATTCGAGAAAGTGAGGTGCTCGTGGTACGGGGAAAGAAAGGCCAGGTTGAAGTTATATTGATCAAAAAGTGCAAAGAAATCCGCGAGTTCTATTCCACGACTCTCAAAGTAAATTTGAACATTGAGTCAGTCGGTAATAACTACAAATACAATGATGGTATTTATTTTGGGAGAACTTGCATATGAAACGAGGGATTTATTTCGGAGGCGCCGTAAGACTGTATTCAGAACACGTTTGGAGTGTTATCTTCAGTTTGGATCACAAATCTCCGGAAGGACGTCCTGGCCCTGGAACGAATTAAGAGGAGGTTCATGAGAATGGCCCTCGGAATTTAAAGATTTGGGGAAAGTTTGAGGATACTTATTCTCCACTCGATTCGGTTCAGAGGATGAAGGAGGGATCCGACTGAAACAGAAATAATGCTGAATCAGCTAGACATAGCAGTTGTTGACAAGCTGTTTCCATTGCGAAAACAGACGAGGACACGAGGGCACAATCTGAGAGTAAAGGGAAGAACTTACAGCACGAAGATAAGGACAAACTTCTTAAGCCAGAGAATGGTGAATGCATGGAATTCATTGCTACAGAGGGGTGTGCAGGCCAGCTCATTCAGTGTATTAAAGAACGAGATGGATAGGTTCTTGACTGTCAAGGAGATTAAGGGTTACAGGGAGAAAGCTGAGAACTTACCAGCTATCACTGAATGCTGGACCAGTGTCGGGAAGGTGAATGGCCTGATTTCTGCTTCTGTCTTATTTTCTTATTGCTGATACTGATATAAACCTGCTAACTAGGGAATTTAGTAGTCGTGAAAGTGGCTGGGTTTGGGGGTTCACGAAAGTTCTTGTTGATCTGTAGCTCAATAAAACCCCTCTCAGTCACCATTTCCTCTGTTCAGCCAGCTCTCTTTATCAGCTCCCCACCTCCCTGCCATCGCATGGAGCCCAGAGTCCTTTTGGCCACACCGGTAGCCAGTCACAAGGACATTTGTTGATCAGTTGGGGTATTTCACAAATAAATATCGTAGCTTCCTACTCACCTGTTCTGTGTGCAGCCTGAGAGAATAGCTGCATTTTGCAAACTGCTCTGTGATTGGGAAAATGAAACTCTGTTGTAAAAATGGAAGTAACAGAGCTATTAGAAATACATGATCAAATCAACCAGAATCAGCATGATTTTGTGAAGAGCAAACCATAGCTGACACGTTTATTAAAATAACTTGTGGAGTTAGCAGCAAGATAGATTTTGGGGAAACCAACACACAGAATATGTTTGGATTTCAAACATTGATTCTGCATGGTATTGCATGTGAGATTAATTCAAAAAGGAAGAACCCTTGAGCTAACACTGCTGAGGAGAAAGGTTAGCCAAGGATATTGATCACGACTTAGGTAATGAATTGAAGACACTGAGTTGAGACTAAAAGAGTATCTTTATGATCGCGAATTGTAACATGTAGAAACCGACGTTCATCAGTGTTGAAGCTACATCTATTTAAAATAAATACTAACCACCAATTCTCTTTGCACTTCTTCCAAGTCACCTGTACAATCGAAACGAATGCATTGTCGTCAAGTTTGCAGAACACCAAACGGACATGGAGGCAGCTAGTGAGGATGGGACAACAAATTACAGAGAGGGATAGACAACTAAGCAAGTGGACAAAAAACATAGTGGATAGAATATGGTTTGGGAAAAATTGAGGTTTATGCATTTTGGCAGGACGAATCGAGGAGTTGAATATTAATTAATGGGGAAAACATGCAGAAATATGTAGTACAGAGAGAGTTGTGGAGCCTTCTGTTGAAAGATGAAAAGATCGCATCCATGTTCTGATGGTAATAAGCAAGTTAAATGATAGATCTATCTTTTCGCAAAGAAAATGCCGGGAAACTATGGAAGTTTTGCTAAAACAACACAAGATGCACATCGCCTTACTTCAGGAATGGCAGTCCAGAAAACATTCACAGGAGTGATGGCGGACATCAATTCATTTTTATCGAGGGATGAGATTTTCCAGACTGCTTCTGATATTATCGATATTTACAAGAATGAGACAAGACGTTACTGATAGGTTAAAAAAAACAATACGAGGGGTTTTGGCGGGATAGATTCAGAGCTTTTGTTTCTACTTGTCTGTGAGTCTTGGACCAGAGGACATTATCTCAGAGAAAGGAGTCACATATTTAAGATAGAAATGTGGAGGAATTCCATCTCTCAGGGTGCTGAA
>NW_025211465.1:0-237 GCF_004010195.1 Chiloscyllium plagiosum
AGGACACCACATTGACTGTGACAACACGCACTTCCTAGGACAAAGCCACGCACGAAACATCTGAGAGGCATGACATTCTCGCCAGAAATACATCAATAAATATATCAATTTAGGTCCTATCTACCTTCCCTTGAAAAAAACTGGAAAAAACATCATGCCCCTAAAGAAACCAAGACCTATAAATAGAAAGACAGGACATACCAACAGTGTGTCACCAGAGACTCTCCCTGATTATGT
>NW_025211465.1:327-4630 GCF_004010195.1 Chiloscyllium plagiosum
GACATCATAACGGTTTGAGTGCTTGTCGTATGGGATTTGAACAGATTTGGGGTACAAAAGGTCCCAGCAGATTCCATCACTTGGCAGTTAGTGACCTAGATCTTCAAATAAAACAGCTGAGAAAGTTCATTTAATTTTGTTTCCTTGTGGTTGGTTAAATTAAAAGAAATGGATTTTAACATTACTAAAGAGGTTCTGAGGTTTGAAGACGATTCACAAGTTTTCCGACAATGTTTAGAAAGACATAGCAAGGGCATACTTTTAGAATTAACATGTAGATTAGAATTGGGTTTCACCAGGGACAAAAGGAAAGCTGTCACCATAATGGAGTTGGTCAAGCACTTTGATGTATCAGAGAAGCAGGCAACTGCAGTCGAGTTAGAAAAAACTTAAATTGTAAGTGGGGCAATTGGAGTTAGAAGGTAAAGAGAGACAGAAAGAGAGAGAGAAGATAGAGAAAGAGAAAGAGAGAAAAAAGGAAGAAAGGGAGAATTTGAAATTCAGAAGTTTGGAATTAGATAAAAAAGTTAAATTAGCAGGATGAAGATGAAGGGAGAACGTCGGGATGTATACAACTAAGTTAATACATTGCCATATTTCAGTGAGAAAAATGCCAAAAACTTTTTTATTTCATTTGCAAAATTGGCTGGGCAGATGGCGTGTCCAGTGAACCTGTGGGTAATGCTAGTTCAGACTAAGATGGTTGGCACAGCTTGAGAGGTATGTGCAGCTCTGTCACATGAGGGAGCAATAGATTAACAGATGTCAAACGGGCTATTTTGAGTGCTTATGAATTGGTGATAGCAGAAATATAGAGACGGAACCAGGTCAGACTTATAATGAGTTTGATAAATGGGTGCAGGCCTTAAAAATAAATAAGACCTGTGAGGCCCGATGGGAGATTATTCTGCTGGACGAGTTTAAAGACTCACTTCCAGAGACGTAAGATTTCATGTGAATGAACAGGAAGTTCAAGAAGTGAGAAGCGCAGCAGAAATGGCAGTTAAGTATGCATTGGTGCATGAGATGAAATTTAGCTTCTGGGAGGATTTTCATCCTGTGAGGGAGAGACATTGGGAGAAGGGGAGATCCTACACTACAAAAGATAGAGTAAAGCACACTGGTAATAGTTTACCACAGGTGGAAAAAAGCCCAAAGTGTTTGAAAGGAAGTGAAAGGCCTTCAAGTCTCGCTATAACGTAGTGGAACACATAAAATTACAGTACCAATGGTTTAAGAAGGGCACTGGGAAAACTATTTTCCCTGCAGGAAACTGGGACACACAGTGCTGTGCGTTGAAGGAAGACACTTTGGGAAAAGATTTGGTAAAAGAGTTTAAGCCAGTGGCATTAGTGAACCTGGTAAAGGAGACCCCAAGTAGAGCCGAGGAGCTGCAGGAGAGTGTACAGCCTAGGCAGGGGCTGTGTATGGAGTCAGTGCCTGATCTCTATAAAGAATTTGACTCTGTAAGTAAACCCACTAAGAAAAAATGGGATGTGAGGGGAGGACAAGAAGTTATAATTTTGCAAGAAATGGGATCTATTCAGTTTCTAATAGTTGAGAAGTGAGGAGCTGGTAAGGCCCAACAGATCAGGCAGCATCCGAAGAGAAGGACAATTCACATAGCAGGCATAAACTCATCGTCAGGAATATGGCGGGGGTCAAGGGGGCTGAAAGATAAATAGGAGGGTAGGAGCTGGGCTGGCGGGAGGGTCACTGGGAGGGTGATAGGAAGATGTAGGTGGGAGTGTTCATGATTTTCAGAGGGGAGGGTGGAGTGTATAGATGGGAAGGAAGATGGACAGTTAGAACAGCTCAAGAGGGCAGTGCTAATTTGAACGGTTGGATCTGGGATGAGGTTGGGGGAGGGGCGATTTGGAAATTGGAGAAGTCAACGTTGATGCTGTATAGTATGACGGTTTCAGCTGTCCTACCACCTATCCACTTCACCCTCCTCTCCGACCTATCATAATCAGACCCCACCTATATCAACCCATCGCCTTCTAAGCTACCTTCCACCCAACTCCACCCCCAACCTCCTATTTAATTCTCAGCCCTTTCCCCCTTCCTTGCCTCCCACTTTCCTGATGAAGGACTTATGCCTGAAACGTCAACTCTCCTGACCCTCGGATGCTGCCTGACCTGCTGTGCTTTTCCAGCCCCACACTTTTCAACTCTGATCTCCAGCATCTGCAGTCCTCACTTTCCCTCCGCCTCTAATAGCAAGAGATGGAAGTATTTTCACTCTTTCTGACATGTCATTCAACAGCGTGATAATTTGTAAAATGTGGACAGAAATTAAGCATTACCTTGTGTAACATTAGGTGGAGTGCCAAATCAAGATTGGGGAAGTAACAGTGAGAGTGAGTGAGAGAGTGTCAGTTCCAGGAATACAATTTGTTCTTGGGAATGCCTTATCAGGATCCAAGGTGGCAGTGGCACCCCTTGTGGTGGAGAAGCAAAAGTAAGACCAGGGAACTGCGGAATTAAAATAAAAATACCCAGGGATTTTTCCAGGCTATCAAGTAACAAGATCCCACTGTCATACGTTACAACAGGAAGGAAAACCGAAAGAAAAAAGGAGTTGATGCACGGAAGACTCAGGCTAAAACATTTCTAGTGGCTGGAATGCACAAGGACGTGGTTAATTTTTGTTGTACATGTCATACATTCCAAATGGTAGGTACGTCACAGGCAATAATAAAACCAGCCGCTTTGTTGCCAATTCCTGTATTCGAAGAACCTTTCACGTGGGTTATGATCAATTGTGGAGCTCCCCTTTCTAAAATAAAAGTGGAAACCAATATCTGCTGATCATAATGGATGTGTCTACCCGATTTCCATGGATAATTCCATTATGGGATGTTAAGGCAAAAAGGGAGGTAGAGAAGTTGGTAGGTACCTTTACTCACTGTGGGCTACGCAGTGTGATTCAGTCAGACCAAGGATCTCATTTTACCAATCATTTGTTAATGGACGTCATGGATGGCTTCGGCACACAGCAGTTTAAATCAAGTGCAACGCATCCCGAATCCCAGAGGGCCTTGGAAAGTTGGCATTAGACACTGAAGACAATATAAACAACGTACTGTCAGAATTACCCGAATGATTGGAATAAAGGCGTCTCATTACATTATTTGCCATTATAGATGGCGCAAATAAATCTACTCACTTTCCATCCTTTGAGTTAATATTCGTACATGTACTGATAGGTCATTTGAAATTAATTAAATATAAATAGACAGGACCAAAGTCATACTTGGATTATGTATCTGAGGTGAGGGAGAAATTAGATGGAGTAGGTGAGTTAGCTAAACAGCACCTGAAGTGGGCACAGGAGAGAGTGAAGCAGGTGGCAGATTAAAAACTCTGAAACTTTGCCGATTTCCCGTGGGGATGACTTATTAGTATTGCCACCAGTGGTAGGAAATCCCTTGAAAGTCAGGTTTAGTGGCCCCTTTCAAATTAAAATAAATGTTGAGTCAGTTAAACTATTTGGTGAAGATACCGGATATGACAAAAAAAATTTAGGGAATGTCATGTGAATGAATAATGCTCCAGAAACATTGAAGACTCCGGAACAGAGTTGTGGCCAAATGAACAAATTGTGCAGTTTATCTGTATGACGTAGTGATCTTTAGCAAGTGATTAAAGCTCACATGTTACAGTTGGCAGAGCATGTTGAACGATTACAAGAAGCAATCTTGGGAAAAAACTTAAAGAAAACAGAATTCTCGAAAGCAGAGGTGACGTTCTTGGGACATTACATTGGACATGGAAGGTTGATCCCATGGAACACAAAGACGAAGTGCTTTGAGGAATTTCCACGACCATCCTCGAAGAAAGAAGGACTTCGGTTTTTGGAACAGAGTGGATTCTATCGGAAGTTTGTTCCAAACTTCAGCAGCGTATTGGCACCACTGATGGATTTACTGAAGAAGAACACAGAATTGTGGTGGACAGAACAATGGCAGAGGCATTTGATAATTTTAAAGCAGGATTAATCACCGCACTAGTTTTAGCTATACCAAATATTTTGAAACCCTTTGAAATTATGTTAGATGCTCGGGATATAGGGGTCGGAGCTGTATTGATGCAGAAAGATGATGATGGAATTGAATGGCCAATTGGCTACTTGTTGAAAAAAACTCAATATTCACCAGAAAAAAATACAAAATCTCCATTATTGAAAAAGAATGATTAAGTTTCGCACTGGCCTGACAATATTTTAATGTTTATGTATGACAAACAAATTGTCGGAGATGATTGTGGATAACGACAAACTCTCGCATTTTTTGAATAT
>NW_025211465.1:5813-9791 GCF_004010195.1 Chiloscyllium plagiosum
CAGAAGCCAACGGAATTTGAATATTATTGTTTGGACACCTGGAAAGAAATCAAATTGTGAGAATTATTGTATCATGGGAAGTATATAAATTCAGCATTTTGAACATTAGAAGGAGAGCCACTGCCATCCAACAGCAGAGTAACTGCTGTAGAGCAGGAGTGCGAACTGGCCATCTCAAACATTTTCTATCAATGATACATGTCCATTTAAAAGCTACTTGCAAGAAAAAAAATGACCCAGAGAGATCAGCAGCTGGAAGAGTGAACACAGCAGGGAAGATGGATTCTATGTGCGTTTGAGATTGTAATGTTTAATATGTGAGTAATTCGACGAGCATATTTAACAGAGTTGGAGTCAGATAGTAAGTAGCTAAGAAAAGAGGGGCTTGCATTTGTGAATAGTTTTTGTTTAGTTGTCACTATTAAAGTTAAGAAACTAACTTGTTATTTTTTGTTTAAATAGTGGAATGTAGGAGATCTGTGTCGCTCATATTTTAACAGTTTACGAGGTGAGGCGAGATTTTCTGGGTGCTTGATTTTAATTAATAGAGGAGTTCCACTCCATCTTGTAAATGTCCATGCACACTCACCCCATTTCCCTGCAGCTGGCCCATATCCTTCCAGTCCTTTCCTATCTACATGTTTATCCAAATACGTTTGAAATGTTATTAATGTACCTCCCACCAACCACATCTGCTGGCAGCTCATCCACGTACCATCCTCTGTATAAAGAAATGCCCCCTCTGGTTCCCTTTTATTCCTTCCCCTTTAACTGTAAACTGATCCCATCGAGTCGTTGATTCTCTACACCTTGGAAAAAGGCTGAGAGCATTAACCCTATCCATACCCTTCGTGATCTTATACAGCTCTAGAAGGACTCCCTCAGTCTCTGACACGCTAAAGAAAATGTCCTAGCTTGTCCAAACTCTCCCTATAACTCAGACCATTGGGTCCTGGCAACGTCTTTGTAAATTCCTGCTGCACTCATTCTAATGTAATAATATGCTCCCTATAACAACGTGACAAAACTGAACACATTACTCCAAGTGCGGCCTTTCCAAATTCCTGGGTAACTGCAAAATAAATTCCCAACTTCTATACTTAATATCCTGCCTGATGAAGGCCAATGTTCCAAAAGCCTTCTTCAGTGCCCTGTCTACGTTTGACTGCACTCAAAGAGAAATGTGTACACCTGAACACCAAGGTCTCTCTACCCACTACACCCCTTAAGACCCTTCCATTCACCATGAAACTCCTACCTTGATTTGTGTTTCCAAAATGCAAGACCTCACACTTCTCTATTAAATTCCATTTGCCATTTCTCGGCCCACTTCCCCACCTGATTAAGGTCCTGCTGCAATTTCTGATAAACGTCCTCACTGATCATGCTCCCACTTACTTTCGTGTCATCTGCGAACTTACTAATCATACCTTGTACATTCTCAACCAAATCATCGATAACAAACAGCAATGGGCCCAGCCTCCGGTCTGACAAACATCCTTCCACTCAACCCTCTGCTTCCTACCATCAACCCAACTGTGTATCCAATTGGTCAGTCCCCCCAGCATTCCACGTGATGGAAACTTCCTGACCAGCCTGCCATGTGGAAACTTATCAAAGTCTTACTGAAATCCATAGAGGCTACGCCTGCCGCTCTGCCCTCGTCAACTTTCTTGGTCTCTTCATTAAAGAACTCTAACAAATTTGGGAAGCATTATGTCCAACTCACAAGTCTATGCGGACTGCTCCGAATCAAACCCTGTGTAAGTAATGCGTGCAGTCAATGGTATGCTCTCCTTCATTGTATGATGAGTCGAGTACATAAGTAAAGCCATTTTCCTGCTGTTGTAGAGCGTGGCTGAGAGAGTATTTGGGGCACTCTCTACAGATTTGATCACCTTTGTAAGGAATGATCTCCTTACCACAGTCACGGATGATGGTAACATGAAATTAGAGTGAAGACGCTGAGTGTTTAATCTGTAGAGCTGTGAGAGATGAAGAAATGGTGATGCTGAAACAAGAGGAGTGGCAGCGAGCACTTATTTCCAAAAGAGACATTGATAGGGTGAGAAATACCATACTTTATGCAGGATTAATTGGTTTGATTTATTGCCACGTGTATCTCAGTACAGGGAAACATTTTATATATGAGCAGTGGAGGCAGGTCATAGGAAGCATGGCTATACAGATTATAGGCAGAAAATAAACTTGTACAGAGAAAGTCATACAGGTTACACTGAACAGGACATGAATTAGACAAGATCAACATGAATAATATCATCATTATTTGAACTTAGAGAGTCCATGCATCAGTCTATCGTGACTTTCCTAATAGTTTATATGCCGAGATGAACTCTCCCAATGTTATTGTGCAGTCAGCATGTGAACCTGTACTGAATGTATGTTGTTCACAATCCCCAACAGCAGCCACAATACCTTCCATTTGAAACAGGTAGCCATTCCCACCAGCTTCCGCCCTACATAGAGAACACCAGGCTGGCTTCTCGGAATTGAAAGATGCCTTCTTGAGATTTCACATAAGACATATGGCTTCCCTGCTCACCACTAGAAAACCACGTTAAAGTCCCACGTGTGTATCATGATCCAGGAGGAACAATGTGGAGCAGTCTGTCTGTGCAGCCTCTGCTCCGCCTATTCATCACGTCAGAGCATCAATTAGGAGACAGTGAGGACTGCCGATGCTGGAGATTGGAATAGAAAATGGATTGCTGGAAAAACACAGCAGCTCAGGCAGCATCCGAGGAGCGGGAGAATTGATGTTTCGGGCATAAGCCATTCATCAGGAATCAGCATCAATTATCACATTCTGTCCCTGTGTAAGTGCGTTGAGCGGGAATGGACTCTTCCTGTTCCTTTATAAGTGATTCAAGGGGCTGAATGGCGTCATCCTATTGCTGTGTCAGTGACTCAACGGACTGACTGGCTTCTTCCTCGTCCGATTGGACAGGGTCAAGGGCCTGACTGGGTTACCCCTGGTTCCTGTTTGACAGCTCGATGTACTGACAAGTGTGATGATGCTGCAGCTTTAAGAGGTTATTCTGTCCTGGTTTCTTTTAAGAGAGAGATTGAGCGATAGTTACCAAGCTGGCTAGTTAAGACCACTGGAGTAAACAGCTAGGAAGGCCTTGGTGTTGTTTTAATGCAGCCTGAATGGGTGTGGCCAGCTCTCACAGATTCGGGTCTATGGGTTTTGGTTTCTCAGCAACATCAGAAACTAATGGGGTCAACACAGAGTTGGAAGCTTCGTTGGATGTCTCCTGGCTGCTACTCTGTCTGAATTTTCTCTTGATGCTGTTTTTAATTCCTGGATTGGAGAAATATTTGTGACAATCTGTTTCTGAATATTCCTTTTTGCCAGGGTCTGTGTTTATGGGAGTTTCCTATATTGGAACAGTTCATTCGGAATAGTTCCAAGATCTATTATTCTGTTAATTTGGCCAATAGAATTACGTTATTCTAAATTCCCCTTTCTTTGGTTTCATTTTATCTTCCATGTTTAAATAAATGGTGTTTTGCTTCTCAACAAATAGTTTGACCATTCACATTGCATCTGGAACAGACAGTTTACATTTCCTTTAAAATATGAAAATATTAGAGTCTCGGCGATTGCCATCAAACATTTTCGAGGGTCTCTGGTGTGGTCCATCACACTAGACTCCCTCTATTCCTGAGTAATAGACTGGAGGCACTGCATGGGCTGTCACTGTTCTTCTCCAATTGTGTCAATGGGCTGAATGGCTTCCTCATATTCCTGTGAAACCAGGGTTAGGTGCTGAATGAACTCTTGTTTTACTGTGTCAACATGCAGTGTCAGGCAGTGCATTTACATGAATGTTACAGACACTTTAACAGAACAAACCTGAGTGGTGTCTGGGTCTTGCTGCACATGGACAGAGACCAGTTCAGGAGCTGAGTGGGCACAAAATGTTCTGAACATTGTGGAATCTTCAGTGACCA
>NW_025211465.1:9898-14722 GCF_004010195.1 Chiloscyllium plagiosum
TTGAGGGCTATGAAGAATTGGGAATGAAAGAGGATTTGAGACCAAGAGCAGATCAGTCATGATCTTAGAGAAGGGCAAGGCAGGCTTGGGGAGTGAATGACCTGCCCCTGTTTCTGATGTTCTCCCATTCTGTTATTGGAAAGTTAGTGGGTGTTATTGACATAAATGTGCAATTGCTGAACATTGCAGTCAGGAGGCCAGAGGATTTTGTGAGACATCTCTGGGTGAGATATGGGGGCTATATTCACAGTGAATCTGGGTCTATACATGATCAACAAATGAAACACAAGTTTCAGAGACGGGAAGCTCAGTAAAGAGAGAGACGGGCCTCTTTCATACCCCGCCTGGATTCTTCAATTACATTTCCCAAATCACTTCAAAGCATGTGACAGCCTTGAAGGGCTGAATGGTCTCCTCCATTTCCGTGCATCTGGTTATAGATGAAAGTAGCCTCCAACTGTACCTGTCTAGCAGATTTGAGGGCCTGAATGGAACACAGAAACATGGGACTGAGGAGCAGGAGTGAGGCATTAGATACTTTGACCCTTCTCCACCAGGCACCGATATTGTGCCTGATCAAGTTATGGTCTCAGCCCCACTTTCCTGTCTGTGTCTAATTATCTGTGACTCACTTCCCTGTCAAATAATTAACTAACACAGCTTTCAGTCCATGTGAACATAGAGGCACAATAAAAACTTCCAGTGAAGAGAATTCCTACTTGAATTTTTCGTCATTCCACTTATAGAATCAGAGAGTCACGCAGAACGGAAACGGACCCGTTAGTCCAATCTGTTCACTCCGATCAGATATCAAATCTGATTTAATCCCATTTGCCAGCATTTGGCCAATATCCCTCTGTGATTCTACCTGCCTGGACCACTTCCTCTGGCAGCAATTTCTGTACACACAAAACTCTCTGTCTGAAACATTTATCTTCCTGTCCCTTCTAAATCATTCCCACTCTCCCCTATCTTGGGATCGGAACGTGGCTATTCAGAATATCCATACATCTGCTGTCACCACTCAACCTCTGACACTCCTGCGGGAGCGATCTCAACCTAATCAACCTTTCCCCGACGCTCACACCTCCAGTCCTGGAACTTTCACGTAAATCTTTTCTGCAGACAACCAATTGCACGCATATTCTTAAAGTGGCCTCACCAACATCCTGGGAGAGTTGGATTTGGCTGAATTCCCTTTTCTTTAGCCAGTGAAGAGATTCCAGTGAATTCTGGTTAGGGAATCATCCAAAAGGTAGCACGGTGGTTAGCACTGCTGCCTCACAGCACCAGGGACTCGGGTTCGATTCCAGCCTCAGGTGACTGTCTGTGTGAAGTTTGTACATTCTCCCCGTGTCTGTGTGAGCTTCTAATTGGTGCTCCTCAAGTTTCCTACCACAGATGCAACATGCCCTATACTCAATGATCTTACTGATGAAGGCAAATGTGTACTGCACCACTGTCTACCTACGACTCCACTTTCAAGGAACAAAGTACCTGCAGCCATATGTCCCTTTGTTCCACAACACTCCCCAGGACCTTACCATCAAGTGTATAATTTCTGCCCTGATTTGCCTTCCCAAAATACAAAACCTCGCATTTATTTAAATTACATTTTATCTCTCACTCCTTGCCCCTTTGTACCATTTAATTGTGGTCTCGTTGTACTCTGAGATAATCTACTACACCACCTTTCTGATGTCATCTGGAAACTTACTAACTATGGCGCCAATGTTCACATCCAAACCCTTGATATAAATGATGAAATTCAGTGAACCCAGTACTGATTCTTGCAGCACACTGCTGCTCACAGGCTTCCAATCAGAAAAATATCCCTCTTCCTTCAAGCCAATTACGACTCGCTTCCCCGTATCCCAAATGACCGAACCTTACTAATCTGTCTACCAATCGGAATGTTATGAACACCTTGCTGAAGTTCACATAGACAATATTTACCAAACTGCCTTCATCAATCTTCTTTGTCACCTCTTCATAAAACACAACCAAAATAATGAGACATGATTTCCCATGCAGAAAGACAGGTTGACTACCCTGATCAGCCCTTGCCTTCCCAAATGTATGTCAATCCTGGCCCTCAGAATCCCCTCCAACAACTTACCCACCACTGACATCAGGCGAATTGGTCTATAGTTCCCCCGCTTTTTGGGTCTCTGTTTCTTTTTCTAGTGACACTGTTCCACTGCTCACAACAAATGTTAAATGTAACCAGGTCGGTGATATGACCGATGATATCGGTCTGAGACTGGGTCAGGGACAGTTTTAGCAACAAGTCAGGCTAATTTCTTTAACACATTTATGATCCACAGCAATGTTACTCAAACTATGATGGAAAGATGAATGGAAAAGTGATCGGGTATTGCAAATATATCATCGACAGTTCCATGATTAAAACACACACACACGCACATACACACACAGACACACACACACACGCACACACACAGACACACACACACTCACACACACACACCGGTTAACAAAATCTCTGCAATTTTAATTTGAAAGACCTTTGTCCAAATATTATTGTAACTCATGACAAAAGTAAAAATTCAGATTGTCCAAAATGTTATTCTGCTTCTGAAAACATTCTACTCACACACAAGCTGCTGACAATGGGTTTTCATCCTGAGAGAGTTGGATTTGGCTTAATTCCCTTTGCTTTAGACGGTGAGTAGATTCTAATGAATTCTGGTCAGGGATCATCCAAAGGGTGGCACGGTGGTTAGCACTGCTGCCTCACAGCACCAGGGACTTGGGGTCGATTCCAGCCTTGGGTGATTGTCTGTGTGGTGTTTGCACATTCTCCCTGTATCTGTGTGAGCTTCTAATGGGTGTTCCATATTCCTACCACAGCTCAAACTGTGTAGGTTAGGTGGATTGGTCATGCGAAATTGTCTGTAGTCAGGGATTTCTCGGTTAGGTGCATTAGTCAGGGGTAAATGTAGGGGAAAGGGTTGGGAAGGTTGGTGTGGACTTGTTGGGCCGAAGGACCTGCAGGGATTCTATAAAAATAAGAATGGTCACAATGACTGTAGAGCTTTATATTTAGCTTGCACGCATTGCTGTGATGAGGAACAATGAAGGAGAGAGACTGCAATAAGCCATTCCTTCTCAGGCAGATTACATTTTCTCTCTCTCTGAGCTGAATCATACAGTAATGTCATCCTCTCCCAAACTGGACCATGTGAGGTCTCCTTGTACATTGTGCAAACTATGTCTCCATCACATTCCCTGTTCCATGTAGGTGCAACATTGCTGCTGTCATGCACAAAGCCATACCCTGAGCAGAACTATGTTTACATGGCCCTGCGCCATTAAAAATAAAATGTTTAATTTATTCAGAATTCCTGTGTTAAAATGAATGCAGTTTTTAAAGAAATACAGAAATTGCTGCAAAGGATCGGCAAGTCTGTCAGCATCCAGATGCCTTTTACATGCTGTATTTGTACCAGCCTCCAGCAGTTCCTCTGTCAGCTCATTCCATAAACACACCACCCTCTGAGTGAAATGGTGCCCTTTAGGCCTCTTCAAAACGTTTCCCCTCTCACTTTCCACCAATGCCCTCTTGTTTTGGACACCCCTAACCGGGGGAAAACCCTGACTACTCACTCTATCCATGACCATTCTGATTTTATAAACCGCTACTCCTGCGAAATGTGCGAAATCAACACAAATAGCTGCAGTTTCAGTCATCCATCAATCTTGGTGTCATCTGCCAACTTACTAACCATGCTTTTTAGAATCTATTCTAAGTAATTATATAACAAACAAAAGTGGACCCAGCACTGATTCCTGTGGAACACCACTGGTCACTGACCTTCAGTCAAAAAAAAAACAACCGTCCACCATTACTGTTTCCTGCAGTTAAGCCAATTTTGTATCCAATTGGCAAGCTCACCCTAAATCCCATGTGATCTGACTACAAATTAGTCTTCCATGTGGCATCTTGTCAAAGGTTTCACGAAAGTCCAAGTAAACAAAGTCTACTGTTCCACTCTCATTAATTTTTTTGGCTACTTCCTCAATCTTAATCAAATTTGTGTGGCGCGATTTCCCTCACAAAGCCAAGCTGGCCTGTCTCCTTTCAGTTCTGATAAATTTCTTCTCAGTACTGGCAACTTGAAAACTTCCAAACCAAGCTCTTGCAGCTTGGAGACTTCGCAAACTAAAGCCTATCTGCCAGGGTGACTATTCTTAACTGAAAACATCTCATCTGAACTAAAGTCAATGCTAAACCCGTGGCTGATGGTTTATTCAGCACCACAGTTATCCTGCCAGTAAAGTTGTCACAGTTCGAGAGGGGCTACATTCACACTAGAGAGAGAGTTGATTGTTGGTAGTTTAACCTGAGGGGCACCACCTCAAGTGAGAAGTTGGATCTTCAGGATAACCTCAGCTGGTATAGGAAGTGAGCCTGTGATGTTGGCATAATTCTGCTTTGCAGTTACTAGCGGTGTTCCGCAAGGATCTGTTTTGGGACCATTGCTGTTTGTCATTTTTATAAATGACCTGGAGGAGGGGCTAGAAGGTTGGGTGAGCAAGTTTGCGGATGATACGAAAGTCGGAGGAGTTGTAGACAGTGAGGAAGGATGTGGCAGGTTACAGCAGGATATAGAGAAGCTGCAGAACTGGGCAGAAAGGTGGCATATGGAGTTCAATGTAGCTAAGTGTGAGGTGACTCACTTTGGTAAGAGTAATAAAAAGATGGAGTACTGGGCTAATGGTCGGATACTTGGTAGTGTGGATGAGCAGAGGGATCTTGGTGTCCATGTACACAGATATCTGAAAGTTGCCACCCAGGTA
>NW_025211465.1:15639-17088 GCF_004010195.1 Chiloscyllium plagiosum
TAAATGCATTTTAATCAGTTTGTTCAGATATATCCTGAGACACTTCTGTGTGATTTACACCTAGACCTTTGTGCCCGGAAGTAGGGGCACTGGCATCACTCAGCAATACCCACAAAGCTGCAACATTATTCTCCTGTATGTTTGTTCGTCAGCTTGTTCTGACATACTGTGACATACCTCTGCAACAGGCAGGACTTGAATCCAGTCCTTCTAGTCCAGAGCTAGGAACACTACCACACAAGTTCAGGAATTGGAATCAAATCCAGAGTTCTGGCTCAGAGGCAGGGACAATATCCACTACACTACCCTACCCAGATTTTGGGTCACCTACCCAAATTTTGGGTCATATTTGAGTGCCCGCTTTCAGCTCGGTGTGGATTTATTATAATCAGGTTACCATTACTGAACTATACAAAACACTGTGTATTGTTAAACAAATGCAAGATATTTGTCTCAACTGAAGGATATTGAGTGTACGTGCTACACTATCGAAATTAACTGTGAACAACTTTAATCGCTATTATCTGTAGTCTGCAATATTAGGGAAAGAAATTCTGCAGACACACTCTGCACAATGAAGGGTCTCAAATGGATATTTATTACTGAACACCAGAGATCAATGAAGAGCTTAATTTCTGGTCTCACAACACCGATCAGTATTACCCACCTCTAACGTGCGACTGCCCTCTTCCTAAAACTATGAAATGATATCAGGCCGGTGATTACTGTCCAGCCTCTCCTTCCCACCTACTGTGTCTGCAATCTGTCCCTCCTCCCCCGAATCACACAAGGCAAACCAAGCTCAGGGTCTTTGTGAAAATCAAGGCCGGAGTGTGCAGGCCTCCTGGAGAGGGATGGGTATTTTAAAATTGAAGGGGGAGGGTGAGGTGGCAGTAATATCACACACTGGGCTGAGGGGTGGCTGATGGAGTTTAGTTTGGATTAATGTGAGGTATGGGATTTGATAAATCAAAGAAGAGTAGGACCTATGAATTAAAAGTAGGATCTTTGGCAGTGTTGTAATACAGAGACCTATGCCGTCAGGTTTAATTCTTTAAAATTTGAATCTCATATAGATAGTGTGGTTAAGAAGGTGCTTAACACACTTGGCGTCATAGGTCAGACCTTTGAGTATTGGAATTAGGGCATTATGTTGAGGTTGTATTGGACATTGGTAGGGCCGCTTGTGGAATGCTGTGTCTAGTCTGTTCATCCTGCCCGCTAATTCCATCGGCACACCATCCTCTGCGTGAAGAAGCTGCCCCTTAGGTCACTTTTAAATGCTCCCCTCTCACCTTAAGCCTATGTCCTCTAGTATTGTGCTCCCGCACCCTTAGAAAATACCTTCGCGATTCACTTTGATATTATTGACCGTGATATTATTAAGCTGGAGAGGGTTCAGTAGAGCTTAACCTGGATGTTGCTGGGAATGGAGAGATTGAGCTATAA
>NW_025211465.1:17333-21880 GCF_004010195.1 Chiloscyllium plagiosum
CAGAGGAAGTGGCGAAAGCAGGGACAGTTATAATGTTTAAAGGACATTTAGAACAGTCCATTTCTAAGACATCAGTTTGGATGGTGCTGTGAGCAACTGCCCCCTCCCTCCCCCTCTCTGAATGTCTCTCTGTTGGTTGCCACCCTCTGCCAATACCAGTGCAGTAGCGTGTGGAGGCCAGCAGAGGGTGGCATTGTAACACCACAGAGACAGCCAGACCTGTCCCACACAGAGACACACAGATACACACACGGGAATGGTGAGGACATGGCGTGAAGCTCATCTGGTAACTTAAACTACACATAAAGAAATGCTCAATTTGCCTTGTAAGCTGTTAAAATATGAGTGACAGATCTGCCAAATTCCACTGTTTAAATAAAAGCATCAATTTATTTTTTCACTCTGAAATTGAACATATTACATCAACTGTTCACAACTCTGAGACCCCCTTTCTCTTAACTGCTTATTACCCGACTCCAGCTCTATAGCAATATACTGTGTCTGGGTCTGCCATCCTCTCATATCTCAGGTGCTTGTAAGCTCTCAGTTCAGAACAGCATTCACGCTCGCTTAAAGATACAGGACACACTTTCAACTTCATCCCATTATACCCTGATGAATATCGATAAGTGGGACCGATCTGGATTTCTCTTGTTCTGTGGATTGTCAATATTTCATCTACCCTGTCTCGTATGGGTCAGGCCTTTTTACAGCATGTCATTATTCGACTCTGCCCGTGGGACTATAGCAGTATTTCACTTGCTCACACTCGTGAGTATGGGGCAGGATTTCAGTTGTTTCGTAGGGACTGTGACGCTATAACAATCTCAGTGTTTGTAGATGGCAGCGAACCTGGAAGAACTCTGAAGTCTATGGAGGAGAGTGTGGAACTCTAACAGGACAGTGACACGTTGGTGTAGTGTTCAGGTGAAAGGCAGATGAGGATCAGTGCAGAGCAGTTTGAGGTGATACACTTTGGTAGGAAAGACAATGAAAGACAGTTTAAAACAGGCTGTGCCATTATAAAGGGGCTGCAGGAACAGAGAGTCCTGGGTGTATAAGAGCACAGATTGTTGAAGATGTCAGGAAGGTGGGGAGAGCAGTTACCATCACAGATTAGTTTCAGTATCTGAGCTGTTTACAGGGGGAGGTGTGGGAGGGAGTCCCTGTGCTCCCTTCCTGGGAGGTGGTGGTGACGATGTGTTGTGAGCCCACCCTCCTACCCACCGAGACCGTGGGGATTCCATTTGTACCAGCTCGACACAAAAGGGAGATGGCATCAGGGGAACGGCTTCTAAGTTGTGCCGGGGGGAATCTGAGCTGCCAGTGGGTTTAAAGTGAGAATTGCCCTTCACTGAACATTGCTCCTTACTCGGTCGGTGGGACGTTGATGTTTCAGAATCTCCACACGAGGCGTCCCCATCCTCTCCGGCTTGTACCAGGGTCCTCCCCACATGGCGGGGGGAGGGGGGGGAGGGAATGGATATCGGGCACTCCACCACCCAGCTTGGCCCTTCCTGTGCTATTCCCGACTGTTTCTCTTGGAATGGAGGAAGGGATGGAGGGAGTGGGAGGCCCTGCTGTTAGTGCTGGTGTAGGTGGGGGTTGGGGGAGGTATGGTGGGGTGTCCAGAGGGAGTCAGTCCACAGTGTTGTATCTATGCAGGGGGTAAAGTGGATGGAGACAGAGAGAGAGAGAAGGTGCTGCATGCAGCAGTGAGAGTGGTGGAGCAGGAACCTAGTTCCAGGGTTGGTGGCATAACAGATATAAAGTGAGTGTGAGGGAGCAGAGAGAATACGGTGACCCTTATCCTGATAGAGCAGAGAAGGTTATTGATGCTTGTCCTGCATTGCTGGACATTTCCTCAGACCGCAGATAGTGCACTGAGCTAGGTGGGGAGCTCAGACCATGCTCGGTGGGTCTGGTGGTGTGCCCCCCACTCTAGGAAGAGAATGGCCCCCTCTGTACTAGGCCCTCCACCAGGAACTCCGTGTCCCTGTCGACAAACCGTGGTGTTATTGCTCCATATCTGCCATGCTCGGAGTAAACTGTGCAGAAGAACTCCAAACGGAGAAAGGTCAAACATGTGCCCATTGGCCTTTTAAAGGTGGCACCAGCGCCAGGGATCAGGGAATATCCAGGGGCATCCGGGCGATGGTGAGTTACTGCGGCCATAATGGGTGGGACAATTGGGCTGGTATTGAATGAGAGGGACACCATGGGGTGGGGTGGGCAGTTAATGAGGTGAGTCTGATACGATAGCACCAGGAAACTAGCTCAGCCTCGTGCGGACAATCCCTCTGTCACACTCAAGGAAAATCAAACAAAGATAAATTATTGTTAGAATCTGCCCAATGAGTCATAGATTCGGTTGAAACTAATTCCAGTTACAAAGATGCAGAGCATATGCTAAGCTGACGTCACACCAATATCCCTTTTTCCCATCTTTCCTGGGAAGACAGGCTCATGTTACAGGATGTTATCGAAGTGTCTACACTTCAGCATTCTGAAAACTAGGAACACAACCTCCATGAAACTTTCTCTCAGTCTCCCCCTCTCTGTCTATACCCCAAACGCATCGCATGTGGTGATATTTAAAGTGATTCGCCCGCCATCTCTCTCTGGCAGTGATGTTCACACCGATAGCACCCCCTTGTCATGGCACGGTGGAGAGATGGAGCTGGAAATGGATGGGAGCTACCCATCCCGTCACTTCCAGCATGGGCTGTAAGTTTCCCTACGCTGGGCAGTGATTTATCACAATGTTACTGAGCAATGCACTGGGGCGATGTACACAGTTTTACATGCTGGGAGGGTAACTGCTCCTGGTTACCGATTAATGTACTGGGGTGGTGCACACAGTCCTACATTTTGGGAGGGTTACTGCTCCTGGTTTACAGATCTATGCAGTGCGGTTGTGTACACAGTCCTACACGGTGGAAGGGTAACTGCTCCTGGTTTACAGATCAATGCACTGGAGTGGTGTACACAGTCCTACATGCTGAGAGGGTAACTGCTCCTGGCTTTTAGATTAATTCATGGGTGATCACTGCGCAGGTCGCTGTGTTGGTCAGAGTATCTGGTTGGGTTTTATAGATAACGCACTGCTGTGGTCTGCACAGCTCTCGGTGCTGGACAGATATATTGTCTGTCCTGAAGAAGGGCTTATGCCCGAAACGTCGATTCTCCTGTTCCCTGGATGCTGCCTGACCTGCTGCGCTTTTCCAGCAACACATTTTCAGATATATGGTCTGGGTTTATAGATCAATGTCCTGATCTGATCTGCGCAGTGTTCCACTCTGGACAGATTGCTGCATTGTATTGACCAGTACAATGGAGGAATCTGGACAGATTGCTGGGTTGTACTGAGCAGGACACTGGCCTGGTCTGCACAGTGTTCCACGGTGAACAGATATATCCTCTGGGTGTATGGTGTCTGGGCTGGTTCTGTGAGGTGGATTGAGAATGTGGTATATCTAACCATTTCAGCTGATCTGGCAATACCTTTAGATCCCATTCCTGTGATTGGACCCTCCGTCTCTCACTACATTAATGTTACAGTGTTTCCAGGCACAGTACATCATGTTGGTGGGGTGGGTAGGGGGGAAAGGTGATGGACAGGTCAAGGGGTTCTCCGGAACGTTCTGTCCCCAGCATTCTATAACTGTCATTCCCCGGAACGTTCCGTCCCCAACATTCTATAACTGCCATTCCCCGGAACGTTCTGTCCCCGACATTCTATAACTGACAGTCATTCCCCGGAACGTTCTGTCCCTGACATTCTATAACCGACATTCCCCGGAACGTTCTGTCCCTGACATTGTTTGCGAACGGCCGGACGTCAGTGAATTGAACAAACGATAAGATCCCGAGGGAAGAGATCCCGTTCCAGGGAGAAGGAGACACTGTTCCGAAGGCCCCTCAGGCTGTTAAAGGGGTGAATACGTTTTCCCTGCGTTTACATTTCTCCACGACACAGGATCGACCACAATTTAGACCAACATACAGAAATTCCCAAACTCCCTTTGTCTTCAGGAAACTGGGAGAGAATCCTTCAGGACAGCAACGTTCCCACCCTCCGTATTAGGAACTGGGAAGGAGTGACCTGTATCTGGTCTCGAGTGATCGAGTGTGTGGGAATGTTCTAGAAACCATCTGTCCTTATGGATGTGTCTCTGTATGTTTTGGGAGGGAGGGTTTCTGGTGGTTTATGTCACATTTTTGTCAGTAATTCCGACCTTCCCATTTGTTATTCCAGCTCCAGTTATGTTAATAAATCCTTGAATACAGGGACACATTTGAACATCTCACTGGGTCCTCAATCAAACGGGTCCCTTTGCCTCCAGGCTGATGGATAATGGGTTTGTTTTCCTTCCTCACAGTTAACGTAGTGACCATCTACGTCCTGCTTTATAAAGATTGTGGATTGTCTCCCTGTGTCAGACGTTACCTGGGGGCCATGGCAGCGGCAGATCTCCTGGTCATTATCCTCGACCTGATACTGAGACACATTCCCATTGTTTATCAGGAACAGTTTGATTTCCTGA
>NW_025211465.1:22265-23259 GCF_004010195.1 Chiloscyllium plagiosum
CCTGTTATGGTCAACGTTCATGCTGTTTTCTATATGGTTCCGGATGTGGTGGATTGGGTATCAGTCTGTGTATCTGCATCTCTTTGTGCGGGAATTGGGCTTCATGCTGCAGCTCCTCAGTTGCTGCACAAACACTGTGATTTATGCCGTGACCCAGACTAAGTTCAGGCAGCAGCTGAAGAATGTGCTGAAATATCCCTTCACCCAAATCCATCCATCAATCAAATTCCCGCATTAATCAATCCATCCGGGATTGTTTCATTTCAGTTCAGTGTTTCAGAGATGGAGCAGCCTGTCGCTATGGTAACAGACTGAGGGTAGCGCTGGTTTGTCCATTTCAATGTTTCTCACAACAGTGAGAAAAGGCACCATCCCACTGACTTTATGCATCACTTCCATTTGTAAACAATAAAAATGTTGATTAAAGCGTGCCAAGCAGCAGAGTGACCGATGTTGTTCTCAGTCTTTGTGTTGTAAAAGCTGAGCAGGAGAGAGACAGGCTCAGCGCCAAGTCCTGGTCCTCAGGGAAGGGCAGGGCACCGGGCCCTGAGCTCAGGAGCTGGGTTTAACTCCATCTGTCCCCCACTCCAACCTGGACTCCCCACCTCCTCTCCCGTACTCTTTCTCATCACTTCTCTCCCCCTCACTCTTTCTGCACACTGTCTGTTCTTCACCACCTCTCCCTTTCACTCTCCCATGTCCCCTCTCAGACACCCCCAACACCGGTTTCTCCACCTGCGTCCACTCTTCATTCTCCCTCACCCACCCCCTCTTTCTCCTGCCCTCTCTGTCTCCCACCTGCAATTCCGTCTCCACTGCATTTTCCACATCTCTCTATCATCTCACCCCCACCCCCCACACGCAGAATCACTACCAACCCCCAGTCTCTGGGCGAGAGGGAGAGGGAAGGACCAGGGAGACAAAGTGTGTCAGCGAGTGAGTGGGAGGGAGGGACAGGAGGGAGAGAGATTCAGTCAGAGAGAAACAGAAGGAG
>NW_025211466.1:0-3319 GCF_004010195.1 Chiloscyllium plagiosum
CAGATTACAGCACAGTGCTGCTGGTTTCAATTAATATCGAGGTATACCCTGTGTTTGTACTGAATTCCAAAGCATTATGGGAGGTAAGCGCGGAAATTGCAAGACTCCTTGCTGAAATAATTGCGTCATCTCTAAATATGGGTGTGATTTAAAATGACTGGACATTGACGAGCCTTGTTGAAGAATATATACAGGTAAAAGATTGGAATCTCCAGGCTTGTGAGTTTGAAATTGGTGGTTCGCAAGTTTTTTGAGGTGGTTTTGGAAGATAGCATTTTCCGAGTCCAGGAAATATAGGGGATCGTTGGCATGGTTTAGTGAGGTGGAAACTGTGTCTCACAAAATTGTGAGGTTTTGATCAAGTAGGCAAGAGGATTGATGAGGCAAGAACAAATATCTTTGCTTACTTAGGCTTTAGGAAAGCGTTTAACTAGATTCAACAAGGAAGACTAACGAGTAAATTTAGATCAGATGTGGTTCACAGTGAGTTTTCAAATTGGATACAAAATTCAATTAATAACAAGAGAAAGGGTGAGGTTTTGGTGTGTTGTTTATCAGACTGGAGGCTTGTGACCAGCAGTGTTCCACAGGGATCAGTGATGGCTCCTTTGCTTGTGACTGATGTAAATGTTTTCGATGATAGTATGGAAGGCAGGGATCATGAGTTTGTGGTTGACACGAACATGAGCGACATGCATTTCATGAGATGACAGCATAAGTCTTTGTGTGTACATGAAGAACATTTAAAAAGGCTTTTGGACAAATACATGGATAGCAAAGGATTAGAATGATATGGTCCAAGTGCAGAGAAATGCAGTTAATGTGGACCGGCATTATGATCACTATGTACCAGTTTGCACCAAACGACCTGTTTCTTTCCTGAGGGACGCTACAACTCTCCATGGTGGTACAGTCGACAGGGAAGAAGGTTATCTGAGATTATAGAAGATTAAAAGAGACATTGATCATTCGAGTATATGATTAAATGAATGGTAAAGAGAAATTATCTTGAACAAATGTAACGTACTGCAGTTTGAGTCATAAATGGATGTAGCCCTTGCACAATTACAAGTGCTGCTTTGAATAGTCCTGCGCAATAGACATGTGAATAGGTCACGGAATGGACTTTGGAAGTCGTGTCACATCTCGTCAGCTTCGTTAAAATGCTGTTAGAACGCTTTCATGCGTTGCACATTTTTTAGTGTTGAAGTTGGGACGTTATCCTGAGGTAGTACAGGATGTTGGCGAGGCATCTTCTGTAGTATTGTTTCTATGTTCTGGTTTCCAAGTCAGATAAAGAAGAATAAAAAACTGGACAGAGTTAAGAAGAGATTTACCAATATGTTGCTAGGAATGAAGGGATTGAGCTGTAAGGGGAGGCTGGATAAGCTGGGACTTCTTTCAAAAGAGCATAGGAGGTTGACGTTTACCGTATAAATGCTTTTTTAAAAATCCTGGGGTACAGATTAGATCAACTGCAACGGTGCTTTCCTTCTTTGGAGTATTTCAGGACTAGTGGGCGTATTTTTAAGGTATGAGGACAAAAGTGAAAAAAGGACATGAGGTTCACTTTGTTTTACTTTACACGGTATGTTTCCTGTGCAAAGTTCTAGAGGAAGTAGGAATGTGGATAAAGTTACAACATTTAAAAGACACTTAGATAAGTGCATGAATAGGTCATGTTAAGAGAGATATGGGCCCAGTTGACGTAGTTGGGACTACGTTAGTTTCGGAAAATGGTAGCATGCACTGTTTGGAACAGCGGTCTGTTTCAATGATGTCTGAGTCAATGACTCAGTTTATTTGAAATTTACAGAGTGCTGAGAGGCCTGTGCAGAGCCAATGTGGCAAAGATGTTTCATCCACTATGATACACTAGAACCCGAGGGCACAGAGACAAAGTGAAGCGATAACAATTTGGAAATGAGACGTGGAGGAATATCTTCAGTCAGAGAGTGGTGATTCTTTGGAGATAGTTGCTGTAGAGGGCTGCGGGCGCCAATTCAGTGAGCAAATGTGTGGCACGGTGGCTCATTGGCTCACATGGCTGCCTCATAGCACCCAGGTCCTAGGTCTGATTCCAACCTCGGGTGACTGTCTGTGTGGAGTTTACACGTTCTCCCTGTGTCTGTATGTGTTTCGTCCGTGTACTCCGGTACCCCCCACAATCTAAAAGATATGCACATCACGTGAATTGGCCATGCTAAATTGTCCATAATGTTAGGTGCCTTAGGCAGGGGTAAACATAGGGTTGGGATGGGTTGATCTTCGGAGGGTTGTAGTGAACATGTTGGAACGAAGGACCTGTTTTCATCCTGCAGGGAATCTAATCTAATCATTTCAATTCTGTTTAAAATATCTCAGGATCTTTTCCCACGACCCAATGCCCTCTGCGCCATGTCAACAGAAGTGTCACCGAGCGAGTTTGGATCTCCCAGCCTCGGAGTTTCACGCGCCTCTCTACCTTCACAGTGGGACTGCATGCTCATGGAGTTTGTCACTGGCAGGCAAAGTAGATATCCACTCGTTCATCCCACTCTCAATTTCCAATCGGATCTTCGTCACTGCGTACACAGTTTCACTGAGTCCAGGCCTGGGAACCGGTGCGATGTGAGTGTGCAATAATGGTTTCTTCCTTGTCTCACGGCACGGATAAAGTTACGATGTGAAACTTCATGTTTTTTGAAATCGATATTTCAACAATATTTGTGAACTCTCGAATGTACATTTCATCTTTTATTGAAATCTATCGAATTCAGTCTTCTACATTCTCAATGATGGAATCTCCACAGCCATTGGGGACATTGAAGGTGACGATTCAAGCCAATCTCAGTGGGCTTTCCTGTTGTGCAGTGATGCGGTTCCTAGACTATCTCTGCCATTGCAGTAAAGGCTTTTTGTATTGTGCTTTTTCATGTAATCGAATAATGGTTCGTCCTCTGCGTTGTGGTCAAGCAACCTCCATTCAAATCCGAGTATCTGTAATGAGCATTTGTTCCATGTTACTCCACATAACCTGTGCAAAACAAACGCAGAAAGGACACAATCAATTTTAAGATGAAAATACTCACTCAGGTGTTGGTTTTAATGCTTCAAGCCGCCACTCTCAGCAGCAATCTCTTTAGATTTTTCTCCCTTTAACAATCACTATTCCCCCTTTCCATCCCTCCTCCCATGCCACTGGGCCATTGGAAAAATTAACATTCACTTTCAAATTGACACCATTAAGTCTGTGTTGCAGCTGTCAATCTTGTTAGGTGAACGTGACCCAATATCACCATCAGGACCATTAAGCCACTTAATGCTATCAGACAATGTG
>NW_025211466.1:4575-6463 GCF_004010195.1 Chiloscyllium plagiosum
TTCGATAGTGTTGGGAAGTTGGTTTGCAGCAGTTTCTTGCCCTTTCTCGGTGACATCCTCAAGGCTGATGAGACTGTTATGAAGCTCTGCTGTCCTGTAGCGTTTCGAATTGGTGTGATTTCCTTCCCACTGCTTTCAGTTGCTGCTTCTTGTCGTTCATTGCAGGTCCCGGTATGTTATATCCAGGTCAACATGTTCTTTGATGGAGTCATTGGATGAGTCTTCTCATTCTAAAAAATCTCTGGCTGCCCACTATTGTCCAATTATTGTTGTGCCGTTCTGGTCGAATTTGTTGACCTCGTCATGTCTGTGCATTGCCACTCTGTACAACTGATTGTGGTGTTTCCTGGATCCTCCAGAAAAGCTTTGCAACAACAGATATTCCCGCAAATTCCTTGCAGACAAACAACGTTAGGAGGGCATGCCATGACCCAAAACATCAAGGAAAAAAGTCTCGGAACGGACAGCCTTTGACTACTCGGATTAGAGAATATAATCCGAAAGCCACAGTTAGACAACACCAGAACATTGGACCCAATACCCATCATGTACAATACAAATATGGTCAAACAATGTTGCACGTAGTGAGAGCAGGGAACATAATACAGGACAGACAATTCACGACACGCATTCATGAAGATCGACTTGACACGAAACACCACTGCCAGGTGTCCTCAATAGGTTGACTCAAATCACTGAGTGTTGCTGATTCTGCGACTGGAAGCTTGGATTGTATGACAGTATGCAGCAATGGAAACGGTGTTTCTGGAAAAGTACAGCAGGTTAGGCAGCATCCAAGAAGCAGGAGAATGGACGTTTCTGGCATGAGAATGTCATCAGACACATGCCCAAAACATCGATTCTCCTGCTCCTCAGATGCCGTCTGACCTGCTGTGTTTTCCAGCACCGCACTCTAGACTCTGATGTCCAGTATGTAAAGTCCTCATTTTCTCCTCCGTTTGCAGCAGTTGTTGGTTCCTTGAGTGAGGGATCAGTTGATATAACCAATGTAAAATTCGATTGCTTATTGAGAACTATAACCAGGTCTGTAGCTCAAAAGCGTGTTTCTGTTGTTTCTCAGGTGCCGTTCCTGGCACGGCCTCTGGCACTGTAATTATTTTGAGTTTCCTGGCTGTTCAATGTGTGCTTCTGTGATCACACAGTTGCCAGTACTCTGGGGAGCGGCTGCAGTTATCTGCGCTCGCAGCCTCGATGCAATTGATGCGGTTTGGTTCATTCTTGATTTGTGCAACAGGAGCACAGTGATGGATCAATTGATATTGCAAGAAGGCAGACAGGCGTGGAAAATGTCGAGGTTCTGGTGATATTTGCACAGTGTTTAGAGATTACCTAGATTCAGGAGAAAAGAATGTTGAATTCTTACGAGTCGTGTTGAAGAACTGTCTGGGAAACAAGTCACCAGCGGTGTGGTTTACAAGCGCTCTCACAGTAACCACAATGAAAAATATAACATACAAAACAATGAGGAAGACAGACGAAGGATGACAGTAATCATGGGTGACCTGAATTTCACTCGCCAGCTCCCCCAATTCCCACTTCCAGCTCCATTATAAACAAATTTTATAGAGCCACAAGCGTCAAAGTTGTCCATTGGAACGACTCAATTCTTTCCTTTGTTTTCGATTAGGCTATTTGTTTCAGGGTTTTTTTACTTTCCTTGGAAACCATCTCTTTCATTGTGAGCATTCGGAAAGGAAGTCATCCATCTTGTTAGGGAAAGAATATGATACTAAACATGTTTGTGTCAGGCATGAGATTCGTCTGTCTCACACGTTTCTTCTACTTTCTCTCGATTTTAATAGTGTTCTTTCTTTTGACTTCCCCGACCAAAGTGCATAACCTCATAATGCCGACATGAAACTGCATC
>NW_025211466.1:6634-9103 GCF_004010195.1 Chiloscyllium plagiosum
TCTTTGTTACTCGACCATTGGCGTATTGTTAATCTCTCTGCTCATGGAAATGGATCCTTCCCATCCACCCTATCTCTCATCAATGTGAGTTATCCCTGCAAATCCAGAAAATCCGTCTCAACAACTTGACATTTTCTCAGGTCTGCTCAATTGTTGACATGCAGGAAACTTGTGTTCTGAACGTGAAACGGATCTGACTCAAAACGTTAGCTCTGTTCCTCTATCCACAGATAATAATAAACACATGGTGTATAAGTAGGTTTTACTGAGTTTATTTGATACAAGTTGTGTTTTCCATTAAACGTCTTCACTCCTCGTTCTTTGGTCAGTTGCCCTGGTCAGGGGCAGCAGTTCCTCCTGTCCATCAACGCGCCCATCCGCACCGCTTTCGCCCGCATCATTATAAACATTCCCAAGAAATCTCCCATTAAACGTCTTTGCTCCAAACAAAACATTCCCAGAGTCGGGAATCTCACCACAAAGTGAGATTTATTTATCTCTGGACATAGTGCAAAGCAGAGGGTTGTGAAGAGATTCTTGGAAAGTGTTGCCAATTGGCAGGTGGGGAAACTGTCAAGAAGCAAAGCAGAAATCCGCGTCTCGAGTTTTTTGAATCTTTATATATTCCTTGGGAAGATGATCCAGAGGCGAATGAACGATGAACTGTTCGACAGAGCAGAGACAGGTTAGATATCTTTCCGTGCTTGTGGAGGCCAGTGCTTTGACTCTGATGCTCTCCGGACATGAACTGAACTGTGACGCTAAAAAGATTCTCGTTCCTGCACGTCAGGACGTCAAATCTCATTTCAGCTCCGGGACAATGAGAAAACACAGTCACAGACAAGACACTGAAAGGCTGGAAGAGACACGGTCCCGGTTGGAGAACTGGTTCCTGGAGTCATGGTTGTGTCTTTCTAGGGTGGAAGCAGACTATTCCCATGTTTACAGAATGAATTTCCAAGGATTTATTTTCGAAAGGTAAAGCTAATTAAGGAGTATTTTCCATGGGGGAGGAGTAGACTAAAGCTTGCATTCGGAGATCATTGACGCCGTTGGCTCATCAGTCTATGTGGCGATGTTAGTCAGTGCGTTCGGCTCTTCCCTAACAGGTGCTGTTCTCCCATGACCCAGGAAGGGAGTGACAATCACGCCATCCTTTTTTCTTCAGCTGCACAGTTCCGGGGTTTTACCGTGGTCAGGAATATGTTCGTCATGAGGCACGAAGGGTTTGATGAGAGCTGGTTCCCGGTGACATGACTGTGTCGGCAAGGCGTGGGAGTAGACTGTTCCCAGTTTCCACAACGAAAGCCCCAGAATTTATTTTGGAAACATCAAACCAATCGAGGGCAATTGTCATTCTATGAAGGGCAGGCGAACTCTTGAATTCGCTAAAAGTCTTCTTTATGAGATCCTGCAAGGGGCTTGCTACAAGGAACTCCCCAGTCTCTGTGGAGCAATTAATTCTATAGTTCGGCTGTTAACCGATAGGGTGTTCTTATCCATCCAAATCATTTGCTGTGCAGTTTCGTGTTTTTAGTAGGTTCGGGAATATGCTCCCAATCGGAAAAGCTATCCAGTGAGGAACGACAAATGTGGTTCGTTATTGTTTAATGGCTAGTAAAGTGTTGCGGATGCTGGGAATCTCTGACAAAAAACAAAAACTGCTCAAGGAACTCGGCAGGAATGGAAGACCCTGTGAGAAAAACAGCGTTCTGAAAAACTCCTGAAGAAGCTCTGAATCGTTGTCTCTGTTTCTCTATCTCCAGATGCTGCCGGACATGCTTAGTTTGTCTTGCCATCTCTGTCTTTGCTTCTAAACGAATGATAATTTGAAATATCGAGATTGATGGCACAGACCAAACATATCCTGACATTTTACCCTGTCGAAGCTGTCGTGATTCAATTCAAACAAACCGAACAATGATTGCCTGTCCCTCAGCTCCACAGGGAGAGAGAACTTGAAACCAGTTTAATAGCGTAATTGGCAAGTGTGGCCAAGTGATTGAGGCGATGGGCGTTAAATTCACTGTGAGTTCCTCATGCAGTTAAGCATTTTGCTGACTGTGATTGAGAGTCGAGAGTGAACTAGAAGTGTGTTTGCTCTCTGCTTTTTTGTTTGAAATTCAAATCGCAGGATGAAGTAAAATGCATTTAACCCAGATAAGGAAGCTTGGGAAACTGCAACCAATCGCCTGTCATGATTGAAAAGGCAGAAACCTCCAAAGAATGAAAGACCCATATAGTCGAACACTGACAGTGCTGAATTCGTTTGAGCCTTTGAGCAAAGTGCTGCCAAATGAGGTAAGAACAGTTCAGGGGATTGTATGGAATGTGCAGACTTAGTGGGCCAAAAGGCATTTTCTGTGCTCGACACATCCATGGCCAGCTGAGAAAAACTCAGTTTGTGAAGGAACAGGACATTGTTTGCAAAATGCCCCTCGGCGAGGAAGGGGTTCAAACTACTTCCTG
>NW_025211466.1:10896-23261 GCF_004010195.1 Chiloscyllium plagiosum
AACATTCAGGTTATTCCCATTTATTCCTTGTATTTCCAAGTGCATTTAAATCCTATCGTTTATAATTGCATCCAACAACTTACTTAAGACCACTGTCAGAAACACAGGTCTATCGTTTCCAGGATTCTCCATGTAACCCTTTCTTAACAAATGCACAAAATTAGCTACTCCCCATTTTTTCGGCGCCTCACTCATAGTAATAGCTTACATAATTATTTCTACGAAAGGCCCAACAGTTTCATTCCCTAACTTGCCACAAAGTTCTGGGATACATGAGATCAAATCCCAGAGAAATATCCATCTTCATATTTTCCAAGTCCTCCAGCACTTGCCCTTTACAATGGAAACGACTTTATAAACATCAATATTTAGTTGTAGGGTCCATTTCGTTCTCCACGAAGTGAACATTATATATCTCTCTATCTGCTGATGTTAAAAACAAAAGTGAGCTCTTTCATCTTAAAGTGGTCCTATTTCGTCTCTAGTTCTTAATGTACTTATGGAATCTCTTTAGATTATATCCTTAACTTTACGTGCTAAGGCGATCTGACATTCTCGCTTGACCTTTATGATGTCCTCTTTAAGAATGACCCTCCCCTCCTTATATCGTTCAACAGATTCAATTGAAATCATATGTTTATATGGAAATTATGTCCTTTTTTAAAAAAAGAAATTCATATGACAAAAGTCTTAATCTCTGCGATCAACCTTGTCCTAATATAATACCTACAATGTGTAAACAGGCCATTCGGCTCAGGAAGATTCCTTTAATCCTGCAACGGACATCACACCCAAACTCACACCTCTACCCAATTCCTGTAACTCTGCATTCCCCATGGCCAAAGAAGGTCACCGACGCATCTTTCGTCTGGGGAGGAAATCCAGGCAGAAACGGACAGGATGTGGAAACTCCAAACAAACCGTTGTCTAATGTTGAAGTTGCCCATTATTGAGCAGATTGTCATACTGCACCTCGCCAAAAGCCTTTTGGAAATTCCAGCTGGTCACCTCTACAGGGTAGACTTCGTCTTACTTGCTCATTACCTCCTCACAGATGTCTAATATATTTGTCAGACATTATTTCCCCTTGAGAACCTGTGCTGATGCTTCAGGTACTCGGTAAACCCATGCTTCCAATGACATTTTACAATGAATTTAATACAAAGCTGATTTATTTGATTTTTATCCAGAATATCAAAACTTTGCTTTCAGATCTGAATATGATGAACAACAAGTTTAAATCGCTGTTGAGATATGTAGTCTCTGCACTGTCTCATCAGGGTCCATGAGTGAGTGAATTATTTCCCTTAGTGGGATCCCTCTTTTGTCTCAGCAGGGTCGATGAGTGAGCTAACTATGTTTCTCACGTGGAGCAAGTAAAGGATTTCTGCCCACTGCAAACTTGCTGGTGTACTGAGAGTTGAGATGAACGGTTGAACCTATTCCTAGAATAACTACACTTGAAACGTCTCGCACATTGTAAAAATGTCGAAGGGACATCAGTTCTACAGAGACTGTTAAGCACATTCCACAGACTATACATTTAATAGTTCTCTCTTCAATGTGAAGACATCAATGATAAAATGCCCCCTGGAACTTTTAGAGTGAATAATGTCTTTCTGCAGTGTGAACAGGTTGATGACACGTTCGTCTCCAGGAACTTATGCAGCACTTCCTGTAGTCAGGGCATTTAGAAAGACACGTTAATATTGTGAGAAAGTTGATGAGCCATCCGGTCACTCGGACTTTTACAGCAAGTCCCATCGATTTGGAAACAAAGATGTCTCTCCTCCCGGGTGAGCACGTAGATCAGACGTCACGTCTCCAGAATTCTTAAAGGTCTCTCATTCATGTGAGCATATTTCTCAGAGATGAAGCAAACAGAGGTTTGATAACTTTTTCCAAAGTCTGGCGAGATGAAAGGTTTCTAATCAGTATGAGCGTTGTGCTGGACGTTTTGAAGCATTTTCGGCAGTCCAGACTTTGAAATGGTTTCTCCTCATTTTGAACGAGCAGGTGCTGCAGCAGGTCAGAGACAGAGTGAATCCCTTTCCACATTCTGAGCAGGTGAATCACTTTTTCCTGGAATCTTTGTCTCCATGGGAATTCAGCTCAGACAAGGAAATGAATACACACATTTCCATAGACTTTTCTTAGTATGACTGCATTTGTGGTTTGTGAGCTCTGATGATGGGTAGAACCATTGTCCACACATACAATAAGAGAACGATTTCTCTCTCAATGTAACCAGAGGGTTTTTTCCCCCCTTTCATGTTCTCTATCTGATCAAATTCTACTTGTGATAAAATGTGCGACTTTATCAGATCACGGCGTAGAGATTGGTTTGTCAATCTTCCCCTTCTAATATCCTGCGAAATTGATGTTATCCAAAACTGAGAGTGGGAAAGCAACGTTCACAAGACTCTGGATACTTCCTAAGATATGGTCTAAGGGTGAGGGAGTTTCGACACTTAGAACGTGACCAGAATTTCGTCAGAATCTTTCATGCACACAGCATCCACCACAGAGAACAAATAGATCTACAAGTGGATATAAACACGATCACCTCCCTGTTCCTTCCAGGTGAAACGCTGTCCTGCCTTGTCTGACATGCAGTTCTGTTGGAGCAGACATTTCTTACAATTGCATCATGGCAAAGCTGAGGCCTCTGTCTTCAGTCCCGAAATCAAAATCCACTGCCTCGCTCCTGAGTCGAAAGTGTGCTGCTGGAAAAGCACATCAGATCAGGCAGCATTCAAGGAGTAGGAGAATCGACGTTTTGGGCAAGAGCCATCATCAGGAAATAAGCTTGTAAACCGAGGGGCTAGAGAGACAAATTGGAGTGGATGGGGCTGGGACAAGGTAGCTGAGAGTGTGATAGGTGGATGGAGGTAGGTGTAGTGGTGATTGGTCGCAGAGCAGTGCGGAGCGGATAGGTGGGAAGGAACATTGATACATAGGACAGTTCATGAGAGCAATGGAAGCCCAGGAATGCATTGACTTGGCCGATTGGGAGGGAGAGTTGAAGTGATCGGCCACGGATCAGTGATGTTGTTTGTTACCGGTGTCCTGGGGTGTTTTCTGAAGCGAAACAATAAAAACGTTGGAATTTAGCTGCCCGGTAATGGGTGAACAACCCAAGTGCAGGTAAAACTCTAATGGATGTGGAAGGCTCCTTTGGGGCCTGCGACAGAGTGGAGGTATAGGTTGAGGTTTTGCAAATCCCGTGTTGGAATGAGAATGTGGCGGGAGGGGAGGGTGGTTGGGTGAGTGGTGTGCACTTGACAAGGGAGTCGTAGAGGGAATGATCTTTATAGAAAGCGGATAGGGGTGGGGAGGGAAACACATCTTAGCTGGTGGGGTTATTTTCAGGTGGTGGAAATGTCAGAGAATGATATGATGTCTGTGGAGGTTGCTGGAATTTAAAGTGATGAATAAGGGAGCTCTGTCTTTGTTCGAGGGATGGGTTTTGGGAGTGGAGTTGCGGCAAATGGATGAGATGAGCTAGAAAGCATCATTGACCGTGTGCGAGGAGAAAATGCCTCGCCACTGACTCAATCTTCTCCCTCGCAACTGTCTGAGTCTGAACGAGTCACGTCATAACCATAGTGATATCCTTCACCTCGTTTTGTGCTTTCAACCACATATTGCCATCGTCACCATGTCAGCCTACTTGCACCTCATTAACATCATTAACTCTTCCACGTCTCCACTCTTCTGCAGCTCAAACTCTCATCCATTCGTTTGGATTAAACGGTGGTATCACACTCCCATCCGTCCTCTCAAATTCCCCCTCTGCTCTGGCCTAACTCCCTCTGCCTCTATTCAAGGGTGCACTTGCGTTCTGTTCAGTGTTCCATTGTTCCTGTCCTGAATGATATTTTTATCACTGCACATTTTCCCAAACGTGCAATGCGGCCTTCGCAGCTTTATCTTTCCACACGGGCTGCCACATGCTGGAAGGGCAGGGATTGCGGGTTATTCACCCAAAGATGTAGTGCTGAGATCTTTCAAAAACTCTGCTGCACGTGGGACTATTAACAACAAGGGTTGTTCACCCATTACCGGGCAGCTGAATTCCAAAGTTTTTATCATTTCTGCAAATCTCTTGACTGTCTTCGCTCTGTCTATCACTGTCATGTTCTCCAGCCCACTCAAGAGCAATTAGTGTTGTTCAATAAATGCCAACCCAACCAGTAAACACGACACCCAAGACTTTATTTTAAAACGCACTCTCAGATACCTGCATTGCCTGCAATTCCAATACTACATCGTGCCTTTCACATAATGGAAACTTCAAAGCTGTTCCTCTGGAGGGAGTTTAAACGAATTTTGATCCCAGTCACATTATGAAATATTGGGAAGCTGACAAAGTGTTATATCAAAGAAGTGATCAAAGAAATGAGTTTCAAGTCATATTTTAAAACAGAAAACGAAGCTTGCATCACGAACATCGGACGATGGAATTTGCATCATTTTCTGCTAGTCAGAAAAAACATTTTCTTTGCCGGTGGCTCCAAAGCTCAGAGGCTAGATCATTGGTCTTATCAACCATTGGTCGTGTATTCGAATCTCGCTTGGGCCTTGCTGAATTTGGTTGCAACAATCATTCACAGAAGCATTTTCCGTGTTGCTTGGAATTATTTCTGAGGCAACATCGTGAAGTGATTTTCCCCATGGACCAGGCCTCATCTGCTTGACTTTCGAAATCCCCATCTGTGTTTCTACTTCTAGGAACATTCGGACGACAAGCATCTGGTGCCAAGATGCTCTCGTTTCGCGGGAAGAACAACGTGATACAGTCGAAGCAGTAAAGTAACGGTGAAATAGTGGGTGAGGAAAACAAACAGCGAAGCGGCTGAATGCTTCCATTCCTTAATGTAGAGGCAGGAATCTGCTGGAATCCAAATGAAACAGGTAGGAGGCTGGAAGAGCACAGCGAGCCAGGCTACCTCAACAGGTGGAGAATTCAACAATTAGCATGGACCAATTATTCACGACTGTGCCAGTCCTCGAAGGACAGTCGCCTGCCTGTTTACCCCTTTGCGTATGCAAACAGAATCACGTTTTAAAGCCCGAAGTGAAGAAAGAAGAGGCAAACAGTTCAATTCCTCATTTTCTGAATGTTGGCCTTTCCTAAGGCCTTTGTCATTCTCACAAGATGTGTCTGTATATTTCCCTCTTTGGTTCAAAATGCGGTTCAGTTCTACCGCAGCTCAAGATCAAATTTAATGGTATCTGACTTCAGTCTCATTCGCTTCTTCATTTGAGATTAAACCTTTGCAGGGAACGTCTCTTTGAGATGAACACTTCAGAAGTCAGGCTGCGGGCTACTGGAAGCTGGAAATGAGAATGGATGGATGGGATTGGCATAATGCATTATTCTGTGCTGTAAAATCTCGGTGTCACGAATAGTATTTTGGAAGAAACGTCTCATCGCAGGAAAAAAAAACCTATGCTGTTAAGAAAAGATGCAGTTGCACCTGCCGTCCTAAATGTCAGCTAGTGGTTAAAATTCAGCACTATCACCGCTGTGGTTTGGGTTCATTGCCTGGTCAGGGAAGCAGGATTATTGTTCCTGATAAAGACAACAACAAAAGCGGAGCATCTTTGACAGGAAACGCATTTTACACGCGTCCGCATGTGCCTTGAAATATTGCTGCAGGGCCGCAAGGTGGCTCACTGGTTAGCACTGCTGCCTCACAGAGCCTGAGATATGGCATGATTCCAAATGGGTCAACTGTCAGTAAGGTGCCTTATTGAGGAACAAATGAAGAGTAATGGGGTAAGGAATTGTTCTGTGAGGGTTAATCCCTGGAGGATCGGTGTGAATATGTTGCATCAAATGGCCAGTTTCTTAACTGTCGGCATTCTATGATACCTTACTGTGTTGTTTTAGCACATGTTCAGAGAGGGGAGAAAAGTGAAGAAAAACAGTCATTTCCCAGTCAGTGGTTGATCCATTGTGTGACAACCAACCGATTCACCTGTGACTGAACTAGCTCCCATCTTCCCTTTACTGGTAATGACAGTATACACCATTCGAGCGAGTTTTCATGTGTTGCATTGGAACAGCATTCTTTCTCAAGATGAACTTACCTGGAATATAAAGGAGATGATAAAAGACATGGATGCCGATGACTGGAATCAAAAGACGTCAGGAAGAATGGACAACGTCTTCTGGGAAACAAAGAAGAATGGAAAGGAAGCCAACGAAGTACTGGGGCATAAAGGCATTAGAAAAGTCAAGGCGGGGTTTCATGGGATGTTGAACAGATTATTAGATCATGTGGCGTGAAACCAGGTAAAACTGAGTTGCGTCCATATGGAAGTTTCCCTGATGATGTGAATTTGCTGAGAGTAAACAGGAGGGAAAATCCTTCATTCAGATGGATCTATAACTAGACTTTCGAACTTCAAAACCAGCGATGAATGATAAGGAAAAGTTTGGAGCACTTTTGTTTTCATTCTACAGTAATTGAAATCGAAAATGATTATTTTTCCGGGAAAATGTGTCAGAAGCTGATTCTAAAGTATTTGTTAAAATGCGTGCAGAAACATAATGAGTGAATTTCACCAAGACAGGGAGTCTGGTCGACCGGGTCGGGTAAGTGTTAGGTGTACAATTTCTAATTGGTTAACGTTAAATGGAAATATACCACATATCACCTCCAACTGAGTACGACTAAGTGTAGAAAGTGGTGGTTGTGAAGAAAGATTTGGCAGCTTGTTCTACGTGAACTTCCGTAAATTGTAAAAGAACTGAGCTGTTTCTGTTAGCTCAGCATTAAAGGAAAGTCGGTAAGCTCAGTCTGCTGCATAATTAGTTTATGATATAAAGTGATGCCAACAGTATGGGATTAATTATCGCAATGTCTCAGCTTACCACCAGAATCCCGATCTCCCCACTCACCTAACCCTTTATACGATGGCGACAATCAAAGCGAAATTATACTATAGTGAGTGGGAACTGACCTGTCGATGGAATGCACCATTTTCTGTTCATCTATTGCCTTGGACATTTGGCTTTAATCACAGAGAAAGGAGTGAGACCATTTGCTGCTCACCCTCTCCCCCCAAAATATCAAGTGACAAGACTCGAAAAATGTTCCTGTTTGAATCCTATAATCTTTAAAGCAGTACTTCAAACATCTTTATCATTTCAGTTCCAGTTCTGCCGACAACATTGTCCAATGAGAAAATCTAATAATTTTTGGAATGTTTTAATGGCCTGTGCGAGGTTGCAACAAAATAAGTAACATGAAACGAACTAAACATCCTTTCCAGAATTAAACCCAGCACAGGATCAGCGATATGAGAAACGTTAACATCTTCAAACGTCACTTCTGTATCTCTGTTGAGAGATGGATATTTACTCAGGGAGTATTTCTGCTGGTTGTAAGTAACTGAGGTATTTCCCAACGACAGAATAGTCCACAAAATCATTTTTTAAAAAATAAATGACGTTTCAATCAACTTTCTTTTGCAAATTTTAAATATATATGCGCACACGCAAATATGCAAGTGCACGCATAGTGTGTGTGTGTGTGTGTGTGTTATTGTGTGTGTGTGTGTATGTGTGTGTGTGAGTGTATGCGGACAATATTAGGAATGGATTGCCGGACATTTGAAATTTCTTTCTGTAGAATGTGAGAGGTAAGGGTCTTCAATAATATCCCAGATATCCACATCTGCGGGAAGTGCACCGAACTCCAGCTCCTTGGCAACTGCGTTCGGGAACTGTAGCTTGATGTCAGATCATTTGGAGACTGAGTGGAATTGAGCGAAGTTATAGAGAGGCAGGAACACTGCAGGTACAAGAAATAGATAGATGGGATACAGTCGGGAGCCGAAACGCTAACAGGCAGACAGTGCAGGCATCTGCTGTGGCCGTGCCCCTCAGTAACATGTAAACCATATTTGTTATTTTTGGCCGGAATGACTTACGAGGGGAAAGCCATTAGGTATAGGTCTTTGGCACAGAGTTTGCTCATTTTTCTCAGAAGGGTGGGGGAGAGAGGAGGAGAGCATTTGTTATTGGGGACTCCATATCGATGGGAACAGATTGAGATTCTGTGGATATAGGGCAGACTCATGATTGGTGTGTTGTCTCCCAGCTACCAGGGTTTCTGATGTCTCGCATCGTGTTTTCAGGATCCTTAAGGGAGAGGGTGGCAACCCCAAGTCATTGTCCACATGTGCAACAACAACATCACAAATAAAAGTGATGTGGATGTATGGCAGAATTTCAGGGATCGAGGGTGATATCTTATTTCTAGAACAAACAGAGTTGTTCTCTCTGATTTGTTGCCTATTCTACATCGTAGTGAGGTGAAGTATAGAGAGAGAGCATTTGAAAATGTTGTTGCAAGGATGGTGCAGGAGGGAGAGATTCCGACTCCTGGATAGTTGGGGCTCATACTGGAGTCGATGAACATTTACAAACAGGATTGTCTTCACCTGAACTAGAAGAGTACAAATACTTTGAAGGGATAATTTGCAAAAGCTCTTCATGAGGGTTTGAACGAATTCAGCCGCGGAGTGGGAAGCTGAATTGTAGCTCCAGTTTGCAGGTGTTTGTGAGTGGGTTTGTCATAAATAGGGATTCAGGTTTACAAGAGTGTACTGGCAAGGCTAAAGGTGGCTTGAAGTGTGTTTACTTCAACGTCAGAAGCATCTGGGATAAGGTAGGTGCCATGGGTTGTTATCTGGGACTTCGATGTTGTGGCGATTTCAGAGACATGAACGGAGGGCTGAAGAGAATGGTTGTTCCTGGTACCTCAGTTTCGATTTTTCAGTCAGAACAGGACGCGACTGAATCTGCTGAGGTAGAATGGACTGAGATTAGAATCAGGAGTGGAGAGGTCACCACAAAAATGTTCTAGATATATGGAGGAAAAGATTGCAAAGATGGTTCTGAATAGGAACAAAAGTGACAGGGTAGTTGTTATGGGGAGCTTTCACTTTCCAAATATTGATTGGAAATGTTATCGGTTCAGCACCTCGGATCGATCAGTTTTTGCCCAATGTGTGCAGGAGGGTTTCCTGACGCAGCATGTAGACAGGCCAACAAGACGCAAAGCCACATTGGCTTTGCTTATGGGTAATGAACTCAGCCAGCTGTTCTCTTTGGAGGTAAGTGAGCACTTTGTTGATAGTGACCACGGTTCGGTTATGTTTATTTAGTGATGGATAGGAATAGGTATTTATTGCAGAGCATGAGGTATCGCGGGGAGAAAGGCCATTATGATGCGATTAGGCAAGATTTAAGATGCACCGCATGTGGAAAGTAACTTCAAGGGTTGTGCACACCTGAAATATGGAGCTTGTTCAGGGAAAAGCTACTGCATGTCCTTGGTAAGTATGCATGCGTCATGCAGAGATTATGAGGTCGAAACAGGGAGCTGTGTTTACTGAAGAAGTTGAATCTCTTGAGAAGAAGGAGAAGGAGGCGTATGTAAACATGAGATATTAAGGCTGAGGTAGGACACTTGGTAATTAAAAGCTAACCAGGAAGGGCCTAAAGAAAGAGCTACTTCGAGAGAAAAGGAGGCATGAGAGGTCTTTGTCTGGCAGGAACAATCCTGAAGCTTTCAATTGATAGCTCAAGAATAAAAGAATGTCGAGGATATGATTATGGCCTGTCAAGAACAGAAGTACGAAGTTGTCAGCGGAGTCCAAGGATAGCAGAGACTCTGAATGTATTTTTTTTATCACATCAAAAATGAAAAAGACAATGTTGTCGAAGAGAGTATTGAGATGCAACATATTAGAATAAACGAAATTGACATTCATAAAGAGGAGTTGTTAGCAATTCATGAAAGTCCAAAAAATGTTTGTCCCCTGGACTTGATGGGATGTGTCCAAGGATTCTCTGCGAATCGTGGGAGGAGATTGCAGAACTTTTGACTGTAAGCTTTATTTCGTCAGTGTTTATGTCATTAGTGCTAGAAGACCCGAGTTTAGCAAATATTGTCCCCTACTTCACGAAGGGGAGTAGAGACAATGCTGGTAATTATAGAACAGTGATCCTTAGCTTTCTTGCAGCTAACGTTTTTGAACAGATTATAAGAGATAGGATTTATGATCATCGAAAAAGGAAGAAGTTGATTCGGGATAGTGAGTACGATTTTATGAATAGCAGGTTGTGCCTCACAAACCTTATTGAGGTCTTTGAGAAGGTGAGCAAACAGGTGGATGAGAGTAAAGTGGTTTATGTGGTGGATATGGTTTTCAGTAAGGCACTGTCGGCTGTTGCATGAAATACACTGTCATGGGATTGAGGATGGTTTAGCGGTTTGGATCAGAAATTGGCTTGCTGAAAGAAGACAGAGTGTGGCAGTTCATGGGAAATGATAATCATGGAGTTCAGTAAGTGATGGTGTACTACAAGGTTCCTTTTTGTGTCCGCTGTTGTTTGTCATTTTTATAAATGACGTGGATTAGAGCATGGAATGATGGATTCGTAAGTTTGCAGATGACATTGAGATCGACGATGTTTTCAATAGTGCCAATACCTGCTGACGGTTACAGAGGGGCATGAGAAATTTGGAGAGCTCACCTCAGAAGTGGCAAATGGATTTTAATGTGGAAAAGTGTAAGATCATTTACTTCGAAGGAGCAACAAGAATAAAGAGTTCTTGGCTAATTGTAACATTCTTGGAAGTGTAGATGTGCAGAGCGATCTCGGTGCCAATGTATATAAATTTCGGAAAGTTACCACCCACGTTGACAGGTTTGTTTGGGTGTGTTAGTTTTTCTTGGGAGAATGATTCAGTTTCAGAGTGAAATTATCACTTTGCAGTTCCACAAATTAACTGGTGTGGCCGCACTCGTAGAGTTGCGTGCATCGCCACATTATACGATGGATGTGAAAGCATTGGAAAGGGTGCAGAGGACATTTTCAAGGATGGTCTTACGAGGAAAGAATGAGGGACTTGAGGCAGTTTTTGATAGCGACAAGAAGTTTGAGGGGTGAATGTAGAGAGACGTAGAAGATGATCAGACGTTGCCATAAGGTGGACAGTGAAGGCATTTTTCTTCAAATGGTAATTTTGGCACAAGGGCACATCGATGTAAATTGAGGGTGATAGATACCGAGGTAGGTTACTTTATCAGTGAGTAGTAATGGTACTGAACGCATTGCCTTCAACACTCGTAGACTCAACAGCTTTCAGGGCAATGAAATGGTCATTGTATAAACTTGCGGAATATGATGGTAAAATACTAGTCAGATTGGTATCACAGGTCGGTGCAACGTTAGGGCCAAAATGAACTTTATTGCGGTGTAATATTCGGTGTTTGAACTGTTCTTCAGCTTGAAGTTGCAATCATCTCTGGTCACTATCAGTCAAACCAACACCTGGCGAGAACGGAATGTGCAACGTTGGCACCTTACGCACTTCCAGTCGGTCGTGCAATTACATCTAACTGACGAATTGCACCACTGGAGCTGCTGTGTACTGATGACCAATGGCTACTGATCTTACCACTGGGCCCCTCAAACCAATTACTCCTTTTTTGCTGAAGATCTGAAATGAAACACAGCGCAGAGGAGGTTATACTGATGATGGATCATCGATTATGGAGCATCAGGTTCATATTAAATGTGATGAAAATAGGCATAATAGAATTCTGTGTTCGTTTACCGTGGCTTCCTGCGTTGATCACAGGCAATGTTATGTCGCCACTGTACTGGGATTTTCCTTCTATCTGTATCAATTCGTCAGAGAATTCGATTCACTGTTACTTCACCAGCATCCTTTGGAATGTTCATACGGCACAATGACCCACAATGTACACAACGTCAACAATCTTCTGCATTACTGCATCCAAGGACACGTGGCATGATTTTTTATAAATTGTAAAAAATTAATCATGTTATGCAAGGGCAAATTGAATTTTAGTTTAATTAGTAAAGTCGCAAGAATCCAGAGTTAGTTTCAAAATGTCAGAAATTCACTTTCATTATCTTGGCCAGAATTCTAGCCCAGCAAAAGGGAAATCTGCCCCTGAATCCCCAGCATCCATGTAATCGCTTGCTCCATGTGTCCACTTGGAAACCTCTGTGAAGGGATGTTCAGCCTGACAGAGAACTTGTGAGAATCCTCCACTGTCTGACATAAAGCTGAAACAGGAGCTATCTATTCCAGCTTGGAGGGTATCGAAGTGGAGGTGAGACAGAAAATATTAATTGGTGTAGATTCACATTGTTCTCATTGTGATTGTTTAAAAACCTGGGCCAGAAAAGACTCAAGCAGAAAGGAGTAGAAGTAGGCCATTCTTAACACTGCTCCTGCCCCACCACGCCATTCTGTACCATTATAGCTCATACAGCACTTATATGTCTTTTCCCAGCGTATCCA
>NW_025211467.1:0-1256 GCF_004010195.1 Chiloscyllium plagiosum
ATCATGCCCTTCCCTCCACCAAGTCTCAGTGATACCAATAAAGCCATATTCCCAGCTACTAATCCAAGCCCTAAGTTCATCTGCCTTATCTATTTCACGACTTACATTAAAACAAATGCACCTCAGACTGCCAGACCCTTTGTGTACATCCTCTGCTCCCTGTCTCCTCTTCCCCTTCGTCATGCTGACTTCATTATCTAGTTTATTTCAGGCTTTAGTTACTACCTCCTCACTGTCAGTTTAAACCCTCCCCAACGGCGTTACCAAAAGGACCCCCAAGGACATTGGTTCCAGTCCAGCCCAGGTGGAGACCATCCAATTTGTAAAAGTCCACCTCCCCCAGAACCGGTCCCAATGTCCCAAAAATCTAAACCCCTCCCTCCTGCACCATCTGTCAAGCTACTCATTCATCATTTTTATTCTATCCCTCTGACTATCACGTGGCACTGGCAGCAATATTGAGATTACTACCTCTGAGGTTCGACTTTTTAACTTGGCTCCAGACTCACTGAATTCTGTTTGTTGGCCCTCATCTTGTTTTTTACCGATATTGTTTGTGCCTTTATACACCATGATAACTGGCTGTTCGCCCTCCCCCTTGAGAATGTTCTGCAACTGATCTGAGATATCCCTGACTCTTGCACCTGGGAGGCAACATACCATTCGGGAGTCTCATTTTCAACCCCAGAACTGCCTATCTACTCCTCGACAATTGAATCCCCTCTGACTATATGACCTTTGACACTTTTTCCTGTCCTTCTGTACAGCAGAGCCAGCCACGGTGCCATGAACATGGCTACTGCTGCCTTCCCCTGGTGAGCTCTCCCCGTGCCCACTCAGCTCCTCACTCACCTTGCTCCCACTCAGTTCCTCCCACTCCCCACTCCCACTCAGATCCTCACTCTCCTCGCTCCCAATCAGCTCCTCAGTCTCCGCACTCGCACTCAGCTCCTCACTCTCCCTGCTCCCACTCAGCTCCTCACTCTCCCCGCTCTGACTCAGCTCCTCACTCACCTTGCTCCCACTCAGCTCCTCACTCTCCCTGCTCCCATTCAGCTCCTCACTCTCACCGCCCCCACTCAGCACCTCACTCTCCCAACTCCCACTCAGCTGCTCGCTCTCCCGGCTCCCACTCAACTCCTCGCTCTCATCGCTCCTACTAAGCTCCTTGCTCTCCCCGCTCCCACTCAGATCCTCAGTCTCCCCGCTCTCAATCATCTCCTCAATCACATCGCTCCCACTCAGCTCCTCACTCT
>NW_025211467.1:1528-3232 GCF_004010195.1 Chiloscyllium plagiosum
CTCCCCGCTCCCACTCAGCTCCTCACTCTGCCCAGTCCCACTGAGTGCCTCCATCTCACTGTTCCCACTCAGCTCCTTTCTCTCCCCGCTCCCACTCTTGCGGAAAATAGGCAGCTGATGCTTGAGGTACGTCCCTTTTAAGTGTGAAATATACCCCGGTCCTCTTTCTCTTTCTCATTCTTCCTGAAAATACTCTCCCCATCTCTGCCTTACACAAGGGCTGTTCCCTTTGACAGTTCTTGATTTGTGCCACTCTCCCCACTGACAGCTCCCGCCCCCAGGAACGTTGCCCTGCAACAGGAAAAGTTGCAAAACCAGGCAGGGCCCCAAACAGTCCTTCCAGGTGAGACAGAGCTTCACCTGCCTCACTTCCAACCCAGTTTACTGCATCAGTTGTACCCGATGTGGCCTTTTCTACTTCGGGCAGACCAAATGTAAACTTAGGGAATGGTTCGCAGAGCATCGCAGCCAAATCCACAGGGCCGACCGACCTCCCAGTCACTGCCCATTTCAATTCCCCAACCACTCCCTTTCCACCATCACCGTCCTCCCAGTCACTGCCCATTTCAATTCCCCCAACCACTCCTTTTCCAACATCGCCATCCTCCCAGTCACTGCCCATTTCAATTCCCCTAACCACTACATTTCCAACATCACCGTACACGCAATCACTGCCCATTTCAATTCCCCTAACCACTCCCTTTACAAAATCACCGACCTCCCAGTCACTGCCCATTTCAATTCCCCCAACCATTCCCTTTCCAACATCACCATCCTCCCAGTCACTGCCCATTTCAATTCCCCCAAACACTCCCTTTCCAACATCACCATCTTCCCAGTCACTGCCCATTTCAATTCCCCCAACCATTCCCTTTCCGACATCACCGTCCTCCCAATCACTGCCCATTTCAATTCCCCCAAACATTACCTTTCCGACATGACCACCTCCAAGTGCTCTGGTTTCCTCGAACAATCCAAAGGTGTGCAGATTGAGTGAATTGGCCAGGCTGAGTTGCCCATCGTGTTCAGGGATGTGAGGTATGGGGCATTGGTCAGGGGTAAATGTCAAGTAATAAGGGGGGGAGAATAGGTTTGTGTGGGATCCTCTTCGGAGTGTTGGTGTGGACCTCTTGGGCCAAAGGGCCTGTTCCCACACCGAAGAAATTCTATAAATGATACAGAAATGATCTGGAAAAGGACACTGTTGGAATGATCAGCAAGTTTGCAGATGACACAAAGATTGGTGGAGTAGGAGAAAGTATAAGGGACTGTCAAAAAATACAGGAGGATATAGATAGAGTGGAGAGTAGGGCGGAAAAGTGGCAGATGGAGTTCAATCCAGACAAATATGAGGTGATGCATTTAGGCAAGTCAAATTCGAGGGAGAATTATACAATGAATGGAAGAGCCTTGGGAAAAGTTGATGGGCAGAGAGATCATGGAGTGCAGGTCCATTGTTCCCTGAAGGTTGCTGCACAGGTGGATAGAGTGGTCAAGAAGGCATATAGTATGCTTGCCTTGATCGGACGGGGTATTGCGTATAAGAGCTGGCAAGTCATGTTAAAATTGTACAAGACCTTGTTTCGGCCACATTTAGAATACTGTGTACAGTTCTGGTCACCATATTAGCAAAAGAATGTGGAGATGGTGCAGAGAAGGTTTACGAGGATGTTGCCTGGTATGGAAAGTGCTAGCTATGATGAG
>NW_025211467.1:4390-23262 GCF_004010195.1 Chiloscyllium plagiosum
TCCCTCAGGGAGACTCAGAATTCCATGGAATGAACCATTTCAGCTGATCTGGCAATGTCTTTGTTCAATTTTCTCATTGTTGTGACAGTACTCTCCAAGCTCTCACTCCTCCAGTTAGTCCCATTCCCTTGTCTTCTTCTCCATGTTCCCACACCACATTCTCCATTAATTAATTATCTGTTTCTGTCTTTAATATGAATCTTTGTGTCCCTCTGTATCTTTCCCTGGCCTTGGTTTATCGCTCCCCAGTCTATCGAGTGCTGCCATTGTGAAGCTCCGAAACAAGAAAAAAGTTTGTGTCGGGCTATTGCTCACTTCCCGGTGTGTCCCATGTGATGCTCCATGTGGGACAGGGGGCTACAGCAGCTTTGACACACGTCCTTGAAACTTGGTCTGTGCCTGTCCACTGAACGCCTGTGTTTGTCCCTCTCAGCTGATCGTGCGGTCAGTAACATGGGGAAACCCTCGAGTATTATTGTAAAGGAACAGGTGTCTGACTTGTAGCTAAGGAGATTCTGATTGACTCCTGTTATTGAAACGTTCGTGGAGGTGCTGGGGATGGTTTGCTGGAGGTTGTGCTGTGAGCTGCTTCAGACATTCAGGGAGACCTGAGGATTTGGTGACCCAACTCTGAATTGAGCATTGGGACTGTAGTTACAGCATCTGGGTCAGTAACATGAACAACAAATGGAGCAGGGGCTGGAGAGAGGGGCAGCTCTGAAACCACGGAGTGAGTGTGGGTGGGGAAAGGGATTTGCCGTATCCACTCTGGGTTTTCCAAGAACAGCTTCCCAATCGACACTTATCCCAGGAGCAGGGTGTGAGGGGACCCTGATTGAACAAGGAGCTGGTCACAGAGCAGTGTCACCTCCTTCAACACGACCTGCAGCTTCACACCAGGAGCGTGGTGCTGCCAGTGGCTGTTAGGGTCACAGCTTCATTCAGCTTCTAGGATGCGGAACTTTCCAGGCAGGCGTGGGGGGCATATCCATCATCTCCCAGTATGTCAACGTCAATGTCACCATTCGGTGACAGAGGATATATATGGTGGATGAGATGAATACAATGTTTCCTCCCTTAGCAGGGAGCTGCCAGGGCTACCCTTGTTTTCCCAGTATAGTGGGATTCCCGATGGTGTACATGGCTCTGCAGGGTCCCCATGTCAATGGGGAAAGTTAGAGGAACTGAAGGACCTCTTACTCCATTAATGATGCAGTGTGACCATGCACAGTACATCATGTTGGTGAATACCCACTGTCCTGGCAGCAGCTACAGTCTCTTCATTCAGAAGCAGTCAGCTATTCCCATCATCTTCAGGTCCCCACATAGAAAGAAAGGATGGTGTCTCAGATGAGGCCACCCCCTGCCCCTCACCACTCTCCACTGCCAACCAACTACATCAAAATATCCCGTGTGTACTGAGAGCAATGAGACCACTGGGAACATCAGGGAGCAGACCATCAGGGAGATGGAGCAACACTTCCGATGTTTAAACAAGCTCCTGCAATCTCCCTCCATTTATGTATCCTTTCTGAAAAATTCACAGGTTCGCAGTTAGCCACGCTACATTCCATCTGCCAAATGGTTGTTTACTGCTTTTCCATTTACAGATCCTGCACCTCCTCTTGATCACTTTGTTTCCTTCCTATCTCAGTATCATCACTGAATTTAGTGAGAATATATTTGTTCCATTTATCTAAACAATTGATATAACTTGCAAATAGTTGAGGACCCAGCAGGTGTCTGTGCAGTTGTTAGTTTCTGTTAAACTGATAAAGACTGATTTATCCCAGTGGATGATATCTTCCATATGAGACTGAGCCTTTCCCTCCACTAGGAGTGTGTGCCAGCTGTTGTGGAGGCAGGCGATGTCCATCATCAGGCACTTTCCCTGACCATCTTTGACCTGTCACCATGAGAATTCTTGGGTTCTGGAATCATTGTTGGGGAATTACAAGGTAATTCCTTTCTTGACTGTACAGCACGGTTCCATCACCATTGGTGGGTCTGTCCTGCCGTTGGGACAGGATATACCCAGGGATGGTGATGGGGCTTCGTGAAACATTACGCATCAGGTTTGATTCTGTGTGTAATAGCAATGTCAGACTGTTTCCTGCCTGGTCAAAATGAAGAATAAAGCTGACAATGGAGCAGGGGATAATGGCTTAAAATGCTAAATGCAAGGCACTCTAAGTGAATGGATGTTATATTCTCCAAAACATTCGAGGAACTCAGTCCATACATTGAGGTAAATGGATACAATTTTATGACATGAGAGAGACCTCACTACAGGGCGACTTATATTTGGAACTGAACATCCAGGATCTTTTATATTTGGGAGCATAATGCAAAATGTAAAAGTAGGGTGGGTACATCTCCAAATAAATGATGACATTGGTATGCTTGTAAACAGATAATCTTGCATCAACTATTCAACTTTGTGGCTTAATCTTATTGTTTCTGTCTGCAAAGTGCCAATTGACTCAAATTTGGACAGGGATTTACACCGTGTGTCGCTGAATGGATTTCACCAAACTTAATGGATAGAAGGACTTTGGGGTGTAGGTTTTTTTCTGACTTTATCACATTCTCCAACAGATATTGTCCGGAACATTCTCTAATCAACATTCCCGGAACATTCTATGACTGACATTTCCTGGAACATTCTATAGCTTAAGTTCCCTGCAACATTCTGTAACCAACATTCCACTGAACATTTTGTAATGGACATTTTCCAGAATATTCCATAACGAACATTCTCGGAACATTGTGTAACCAACATTATTTGTGAAAGGCCAGACATCAGATAATTGAAAGTTGATAAGATCCTGAGGGAAGAGATCCTATTCCAGAGAGAAGGAAACACTGTTTTGAAGTCCCCTCAGGCAGTTAAAGGGGTTTCCCCTGTATTTACATTTCTTTACGACAGAGAATTGAACACAATTGAGACTAAAAGACAGAAATTTCCAACCACCGTTTGTCCTCAAGGAACTGGGAGAGAATCCTTCAGGACGGCAATGTTTACCCTGCGTTTTAGGAACTGTAAAGAAGTGACCTGTCTGCTCTCCAGTGATCGAGTGTTTGGGAATGTTCTAGAAAGCATCTGTTCCTATGGATGCATTCTGTGGTTTAGGGAGGGAGGATTTCTTCTATATTGCATCACCTTTCTGTCAGTAATTAGAATTTACCATGTGCTATTCCAGCAGCAATTGCATCAATAAATCTCTAAAAATCACATAATTTAAAATCTCACTCTGATCTCAATCAATTGTAAAATGTTCTTCAAGCTGATGTATAAATTGTTGTTTTTCCTTCCTCACAATTAAAGTCATGACGATCTTCGTCCTGCTTTATAAAGATTGTGGATTGTCTCCATGTGTCAGGCGTTTCCTGGGGGCAATGGCAGTGACGGATCTACTGGTCATTATCCTCGATCTGATATTGAGACACATTCCCATTGTTTATCGGGAACAGTTTTATTTCCTGGGGGACATCCCTGTGTGTAATATCCACACCGCCCTGCTGTATGCAGCCATTGACTGTTCTGTCTGGTTCACCGTCACTTTCACCTTTGATCGATTTGTGGCCATTTGTTGCCAGAAGTTGAAAAACAAATATTGCAGTGAGAAAACGGCGGCTGTGGTTCTGGGAACACTGACAGTGCTGAGCTGCTTAAAGAACATTTTCTGGTATTTCATGCTCACGGGTCTTTATCGGTTGGCGAACTCCCCCTTGTTTTGTTACACAATGAATGGTGTTCTATCTTCTCGTGTCTGGGTCACAATCAAGTTCCTCCATCACATTCTAACCCCAGCTCTCCCATTTCTCTTGATTCTGCTGCTCAATGTTTTCACCGTCAGACACATTTTGGAAACCAGCGGAGCCCGCAGGAGACTCCGGACTCACACCAATGGGGATACTGACCATGATACAGAAATGAGAAACCGTGGGCGGAACGGTGGCACAGTGGTTAGCACTGCTGCCTCACAGCGCCAGAGACCCGGGTTCATTTCCCGCCTCAGGCGACTGACTGTGTGGAGTTTGCACGTTCTCCCCGTGTCTGCGTGGGTTTCCTCCGGGTGCTCCGGTTTCCTCCCACTGTCCAAAGATGTGCAGGTCAGGTGAATTGGCCATGCTAAATTGCCCGTAATGGTAGGTAAGGGGTAAATGTAGGGGTATGGGTGGGTTGCGCTTCGGCGGGGCGGTGTGGACTTGTTGGGCCGAAGGGCCTGTTTCCACACTGCAAGTAATCTAATCTAAAAAAAAATCTATCCTGCTATTGTTTGTGATCTCGGCCAATTTCATCCTGTTATGGTCAATGTTAGTGCTGTATTTTATATGGAACCGAATGTATAATTTGTCGTATAACTCTATATATCAAAATGGCTATGTGCGGGAATTGGGCTTCATGCTGCAGCTCCTCAGTTGCTGCACTAACACCGCGATATACGCTGTGACCCAGACTGAGTTCAGACAGCAGCTGAAGAATGTGCCTTTACCCAAATTCATTAGACAATCAAATTCAATCATTAATCAATCCATCCAGGAGTTTCTCTTTTCAGTTCAATGTTTCAGCAGTGAAACAGCCTGTCGCAATGCGAACAGATTGAGGATAGCGCTGGTTTGTCCAACCATATCCCACAGGAGTTTACTGGAATGCATTTCAATGTTTCTTACAACTCGGGGGCCAGTGAGAAAAGGCAACATTTTACTGACTGTATCTATAACTTCAATTTGTAAATATTGAAAATATTCATTAAGAAGTATCAATCAGCAGAACAAACTATTTTATTGTTTATCTTTGTGTTGAAGAAACTGTGCTGGAGAGAGACAGACTCGGCTCCAAATCGGGGAGGAAACTGGGGCCAAGCTCTGGAGTTGGGTTTAAATCAGTCTGTCCTTTATTTTCACCTCAGGATCACTCACTCTGACCTGGCCTTGGAAGGATTCATCTGTCTCCCTTGTTCCCTCTCCCTTCACATCCAGCCCTCACTCTCACAATGTCTCCCTCTCTCTCCTCCTCCTCCCATTGTTGTCTCCTTTTGCTCAAATCACAGATCCAACATCAGTCGGACAAATCTACTCTGTGTCGCCAAAGACATTGTTTGAAGAACGAGACACCTGTGCAACCTGAGAGATTCACAAGGTGTGATGCTGTCTCCGAAGACAAAAAAGATCAGCCGCTTGTGTAGTGGCATGCGGAGACCACCAGACTGTATCACGTTAAACATAAGACCCATTGCAGCCAGAGATAGACCAACAGGCAGAAACACATACAGACACCAATTTGGAGATGCACACCAACATGACCATTATATGACTCTACACACAAGATCGCGAGGAAGGGGAGAGGCGGGTTAATCCCATTTCAGTGGATTCACCCCGAGCACAACAGAGATCCCACTGCACAGTGACACAGATATTGAGACACACTGAGACAGAGAGACAGTAATACATTCACTCAAATACATTCGCTCACCCGTGCAGATAGATACAGAGACACACAAACATGGAGATGGACACTAAAACACGCTCTCATCTACAGCAGCGGATGTGCACACAGCCACAAACAGAGCAGAAATAGCTCAGCAGAGACAGTTCAGTACAGATACACACAGATACACATACAGACACACACACACATTGATACACACTAGTACACTACCTCACACACTCATAGCCACAAACAGGCAGAGGTAGTCCAACTGTGATAGACGCACACACAGTTGCAGAGAGAAAGAATCACGTAAGACACAGAGACAACACAGGCACATTTATGCACATAAACATACAGACCGACAAAGACTGATACAAAGACAGAAACAGTCACAGATTGAGGTGCAGATGTGCAAACAGCCCTTTAAACAGACACAGATAAACTCACAGAACCATACACATGCAAACGCGCACACACACGCAAACACAGAGAAACGTAGTGTTATGGACCAGGCCAGACCACCTCAAAATATTTAAGAAGGTAAGTTGGACCCTAACATTTTATTATTTTAAAGGCAGATGTGAAATCGATATTCCAGATCAAAGTTTGTGCGAAGATTTGTAGGTCGGGTGCTTGTTGTTGTGGTTCTGTTCGCCCGAGCTGGAAGTTTTTGTTGCAAACGTTTCGTCCCCTGGCTAGGCGACATCATCAGTGCTTGGGAGCCTCCTGCAAAGCGCTGCTTTGATATTTCCTCCGGTGTTTATAGTGGTCTGTCCCTGCCGCTTCCGGTTGTCAGTTTCAGCTATGAATGACATGCCTCTAGGAATTCCCTGGCTGTTCTCTGTCTGGCTTGCCCTATGATAGTAGTTGGATCGACCTGGACCCAATATACCAACCACTACAGCGGACAGCTGAAACTGACAACCGGAAGCGGCAGGGACAGACCACTATAAACACCGGAGGAAACATCAAAGAAGCGCTTCGCAGGAGGCTCCCAAGCACTGATGATGTCACCTAGCTAGGGGACGAAACGTTTGCAACAAAAACTTCCAGCTCGGCGAACAGAACCACAACATATTCCAGATGCAATAAAGCTGGTCAGACCACTTAACTTTAAGCAAAACAGAATATATTTAAACAAAATAGAATTTAGAATTGTAACTATTGGAAAATTTAATGACCAAATCAGCAACTTTACTCAGGAACTGTTCCAATCCACTAGCTTCTAAAAACACATCTCTTGGCAAAAAAAAAATGTAAACGGCAACACAGATTCTTAGTCGCAGGAGCTAACATCCAAAGACTTTCCAGAGAGAAAGTCAGTTAGGAATCATCTGCTGAAGGTTGGAACCTTTTTTGAATTCCAGCATCTTGTGACTGCTACAGCTAAACCAAACTGGAAAAAAACCCTGAACTGGGAGAACTGGCCACTACCCTGCCATTGTTAACCTCGGCTCTTTCAAGCCCCTTCAACACCTCTGCCTTTACAACCTCTCTACTCCATGTTGGTGGAATTGAGGAACTGCAAAGGTATCAACAGAACCATAGTTGGAGTTTGTACAGGCCTCCAAGCAGTCATTAGGAAATGGGGCACAAGATACAACAGGAGAAACAAAAGATTTGCAGGAAATGCAAAGTTAGAGTGATCATTGGAGATTTCAATATGCAGGTGGACTGGGAAAATCAGGTTGGTAGCAGTTTGCAAGAAAGTAAATTTGTGGAATGTCTGAGGTAGCTTTTTGGATCAACTTGTGGTAGAGCCCAGTAGTGAACATGCAATACTGGATTTTGTGATGTGTAATGAGGCAGACTTGATCAGGAAGCTTAAGGTGAAGGAATCCTCAGCAGGCAGTGATCATAATGTGACAGAAATTACTCTGCAATTTGAGGGGAAGGTGATAGAATCAAAGGTAACGGAATTACAGCTGAATAAAGGCAACTACAGAGGACTGAGAGAGGAGGTGGGTAGAATTGACTGGGAGAGGAGTGTATCAGGAATGACAGTGGAAAAGTAATGGCAGACGTTTCTGGGAATAACTCAGGAGACACAGCAGAGATTCATCCCAAGGGAAAAGAAGCATGGTACAGGGAGGATGAGGCAACCATGGCTGACTAGGGAAGGCAGGGATAACGTAAACGCAAAAGAGAAAGCAGATCATTTGGCAAAGGGCAGTAGGAAACTAAAGGATTGGAAACTTGCAAAGACCAATAGAGGGCAACAACAAAAGAAATAAGGAAGGTCAAGATGAAATATGAGGGTAAGCTAGCCAGACATATCAAGCAATACCGTAAGAGTTTCTTCAGACTGACAAAGGTCAAAAGAGAGGCAAAAGTGAACATTGAACTGCTGGAAAATGACACTGGAAAGATGTGGTGGGGGAAAATAAATGGCTGAGGAATTGAATAATTATTTTGTGTCAGTCTTCAAGGTGGAAAACACGAGTAATATCAAAATATTCAACGGAGTGTAGGAGCAGAGCTAACTATGGTGGCCATCACCAAAGAGAAGGTGCTAGAAAACTGCATGGCCTGAGGGTGGATAAATCACCTGGACCATATGGATTGCACCCCACAGTTCTATTGGAGATAGCTGAAGAGACAGTGGAGGCATTAGCGGTGATCTTTCAGAAATCACTAGAGTCAAAAGAGGTTCCCAGAGGTCTGGAAATTTATTAACGTGACACACTTGGAAAAGTGAGTAACTCACAAAACAGAAACTTACAGTCAAATTACCTTAACTTTCATCATGGGTAAGATCACTGGAATCCATTGTGAAGGATGAGATCTCTGAATACTTAGAAGTGTGTGGTAAAATAAGCAAAGTCAGCATGGGTCATGCCTGACAAATCAGCTAGAATTCTTTGAGGAAGTAATGAGCATGTTAGACCAAGGAGAGCCAATGGATGTTATCTATCTCGACTTCAAGAAAGCCTCTGACAACGCATCAGATAGGAGGCTGCTAAGTAAGTGAGGGACCAATAGTGTTAGACACAAGGTGCTATCGTGGATAGAAGATTGGCTGTTCGGCTGAAAGCAGAGATTGGGGTAAAAGGGTCCTTCTCAGTGTGGCAGCCGGTGACAAGTGGTGTTCCGCAAGTCTCAGTGTTGGGAGCTCAACATTTCACTTGATACATTAACGATCTCGATGAAGGAACTGAGGGCATTCTGGCTAAGTTTGCAGACCATATGAAGAGAGGTAGATAGACAGGTGACTGTGAGGAGGTGGGCAGTCCACAAATGATTTGGACAGGATAGGAGAGTGGGCAAAGACATGGCAGATGGAGTACAATGTGGGAAAGTATGAATTCATGCATTTCTGAGGCTCTATAAGGGGTAAATAAAGGGAAGGGGAATGGGTCTGGGTGGGTTACTCTTTGGAGGGTCGCTGTCGACTAGTTGGGCTGAAAGGTTGGTTTCCACACTGTAGGAATTCTAAAAAAAATTCTCTGTGAGACAGTGCTGTGATGTTCCTCAGCTATTGTCAGGGACATAAACTCTTGATTATTTGTGCAATGAACAAATGTTCACTCGTACAACAGATCTATGTACAGAAGTCCCTTAATATCCATCTGTGAAATAGTTTGATGTTCAGAGACTCACTAGCTTTTACTGGTTAAATTCATCCCACTCACACCTTGTGTTTGTCAGTGTGGAAATATGCTGTTCCCCTGTGGGATAAATCTGTGTTCCTTGGCTGCAGAAAACTGTTCCCTTGTCTGAATAAAAGCATTTGTAGCTGGTTTGAAACTGCAGCTTTGTCTGTGTGGATTTCAGGTCTTGGGGTGTGTGTGTGTGACAGAGAGACAGAGACAGAGTGTGTACGGGGGAATGGAGGGTTAAATAAGAGTCATTGGACTGAACTATTGAGTAGCTGCTTTGTCTCACTCCTCCTCCCTCCCCCTTTTAATCTCACAAATAAGCCTCTTGGTTTGCACCGTACCTGGGGCTGTTGTGCTTCAGGTAGAGGGAACTGACTGGATGAAGTGAGATTTGGGAGGAGAGAGGAGTTTGAGTGACAGACCTGGGATTTTATAAAGCAGGTCTTGGCAGTCAGACCTCCTTTTGCCATGTAGATGGAGCGTGTGTGTTGGTGTGTCTGTGTCTGTCTGTGTGTGAGTGTGAGGGTCCAGCTGGAAGCTCAGTTCCAGTTTTGAACCTTTACCAACCCATCCCTGAAACAGACCCTGTCTGAAGTGAACCCCAGGAGCAGTGTCTATCCCTCGTGGGAGCGAGGGAGTGTGAGAAACCAGCGAGAGAGAGAGCTGGGACCCACAGTAATGGTGAGCATCACCGTTTCAGACTGTGTCTTTCCTGAACTCCTGCCTGTCAATGAATGACTTCATGTCTCTTTCTCACATTTTCACTTTATGTCTATTTGTTTCTCACTTTGTGTCCCTGAATCTTTCTCTCCCACTCTCTCGTCTTTTCTCTCTTTTGGTCTTTCTCTCTTTCCATCCTGCGCCTCTTTCTCACACACTCAACTCTTTATTTCATTCTCCCTCTCTCTGTCCCCTCCCTTCATCTTTCTGCCCCTCCCTCTCTCTGCATTTATCTTGCCCTTCCCTCCAAAATTTTGTCTCCATCCAAAATTGCTGAATGTGACCTCTCTACGTTTCTGAAATCCAATTTTTAGAGCCCATATACCCCCCATTTCACACCCTCCCCTTCTTCCATTTTCTGCCCCGCCAGATACTCCCTCAACAGGTTTCACTGCCCCCCCATTTCGTACTTTTCTTTACCCCCAATTTTGCCCCACCCTCACAGTAATTTGCCCCAAGCCCGAATCTTCATCAACCCCAAAAGAATAATGCCCTCTCTCACTCCTCCCACACAAAAATTTGCCCACTACCAGCCAAATATTGTCCCATCAAATATTGTTTTCCCCCCATTTCAGTTCCCCCCAAATATTGTCCCAAAGTTTTCTCTCTGTCCCAATTTTATACTCTGCACAATCTGTGTTCCCTAAGTTATTTGACCCTCAACAAATTTTTGTGCCAGTCAGATATGGAGGGAGGGAGAGAGGGAAGGAGGGTGGGAGGGAGAGGGCGTGGGGATAGAAGGAGGGAGAGAGAGAAACAATTTAAGATGAGAAAAGAGACATAAACAGAAAGTGAGAAAAGCCATGGGAGTGCAGAGAGAGAAAGAAACAGAGGGAGGACCCTACTGCAATAACTATTCAGGTGCCCCATCCCCCTCCCCAACACTGGTCCAAATCTGCCCCCAGGGAGTGGGGCAGGGATAGAGAGACAAAGGCAAATGGAGAGTGAAACACAAAAGGAGAGAGATGGGGAATAGGGAGACAGAGGTAGACAGAGTGAATGTTCCAGTGGCCGGGCGGGTAGCGAGAGAGAGCAAAATGCAGAGGGAGAGAAAGAGGGTGCTGGACAGAAGGGGCAGAAAGACCCCGGAGAGACAGGTGGAAGGACAGACAGGAGAGAAAGAAACAGGGACAGTGAAAATGTGCACTGGAGGCAGAGAGTAATACAGAAAGAGAGAGAAACAGTCATTGAGAGAGACCGAGGGAGTAGAGAAAGATCTTGTGGAGAGAGACAGAACAAAAGGACAGACAGGGAGGAAGATTAAAATCCCATTGAAAACAAGGGAAATAGCAGAGAGTGAGAGAAGGAGGGAGAGGGAAAAATAAACCCACACAGAGACAGAAGAACACAGAGAAAGCCCAGAGATAGAATGTGAAAGCCCAGAGAGTGACTCACAGTTGCTCAGTGGTTGACACTGCTGCCTCAGTTCCAAGCCCAGGTTTAAATCCAGCCTTGAATGACTGTCTGTGTGGAGTTGGCGGGGTGAGGGTGGAGAAATACAAACAGAGATACCATTGAAGGGAGCAATGGAAAGGGACAGAGAATGAGGGGGATGTGGGTCAAATGACCCGCAGGGAGCAACAGTAAGATCACAGAGGGCAGAGAGAGGTTCGCGGGAAAGGCCACAGATCGGAAATACTGAACGATGGATCAGTTCCTGAAAAACCTGGGGAGACAGTGAGAGAGTGGGGCAGGGGTAGATGTGAAGTATATGGCAGAGAGGGGAATTTATAGAAAACTGTGGGAGGGACAAGCAGCTGGGAATATGGATGCAGAAAACACGCCCTCCCCCACCAGAGCTCACCCCCTGCATGAGCCCCCCAATTCTTCTCCCCTGAGAATGTGTAAATGAATGTCAGGAGACAGGATGTAATACTGCCTCTGCATCATCCCGTGTTTTGCTCCAGAATCAAATCTGCTTGGACAGCGTATACAGAAAAGAAAATGACTAGGTGGAGACAGATAGAGGGAAATCCAGCCCTCCCCTCCCCTCCCCTCCCCCATTAGCCTCAGCTCACAAATAAACTACATTTGAGTTGCACCTTCCTCTTCCATTTAGCACTGCCTGAAGTAATAATACAACACTTGCACAATGATTCAAAAAAGGTTTCAGAGACAGGACTCCACCCCAACACCTCCACACTTCCCCTCCCTCGCGCGCACGCGCGCACACACACACACACTCCATACGACCTTAAGAATGAGGAGCAGGAAATGACTATCTGACCCTTGAGCCACCTGAGTCATTCAGTATGATCATAGCTGATCTTTTTGTGGGATTAGCTCCACATACCCACCCTCTCACCTTCACCTTTAAATCCTTTACTGTTCAAAAATTAATCTATTTAAACTAATTTACTGAGGAAGTCTCAACTGCTTCACTGGGCCGGGATTTCCATAGATTCCCAAGCCTCTGGGTGAAGAACTTCCTTCTCAATTCAGTCCGAATCTGTTCCTTCTTATTTTGAGGCTATGCCCACTTGTCCCAGTTTCACCTGCCGGTGGAAACACCCTCTTTACTTCTATCTTATCTATTCCCTTCATAATTTCGTATGGTTCTGAGATCCACTCCCACCCCACCATCCCCACTATTCTAGGAAATTCCAAGGAATATAATCCCAGTCTGCTCAGTCTCTCCTCATAAGCCACCCCCCTGAACTCCTGAATCAACCTAGTGAACCTCCTCCTCTGCACCACCTCCAGTGCCAGTACATCCTTTCTCAAGTAAGGAAACAAAGCGTGCACACAGTCCTCCAGGTGTGGCCTCCCCAGCACCCTATACAGCTGCAACATAACCTCCCTGCAATTGGATGATTTCACATTTATTCACCTTCGTGTCATCTGCAAACATTGGCACTAAATATAAATTGTGAATAATTGTGAATAATTGTGGTCCTAATGCTAATCACTGAGGCAAACACTCGTCACTGATCAACAATCAGAAAGGCACTCATTTATCCCCACTCTTTGCTTCCTGTCAGTTAGCCTATCCTGTATCCATGCTAATACATGGCCCATATGTTTAGCTTATGCCAGAATCTTTTGTGCAACCCCTTATCGAATGAAGGAAGATCCCACATGCATTCCAACAGAAGCTCATCACACACATGGTTAGAAACCAGAGGCTGCAAAGGTTGAGACACTGTCACCTCCCCCCTCATGTTTGTGTATCTGTCCGACTTCTCTCTGTCTCATTCTCTCGAACCCAGGCTGTCATCTTCACTCATGTGCTGGGAACTATTTCTCTTGCAATTTCATTGCTCAGTGACTGGAGAAAAATAAATAGCCCTGTCCTCCAACCTGGAATCTGGGAGCTAGTGCTGAAATTGAGAAAACTATCTCACAGACGAGTCAAGCAACAGCCTGATATAATCATTCTTATCAGATCATACCTTACATACCCAGACACCACCATTACCATCCCTGGATATGTCCGGTCCCACTGGCAGGACAGACGCAGCCGAGGTGACAGCACAGTGGCAAAAAGTCAGGAGGGAGTTGCTCTGGGAGCCCTTGACATCAACTCTGGACCTAATGAGGTCTCAGGGCTTCAAGTGAAACAGAAGCAAGGAAACCTCTTACTGCTTATCACCTATCATCGTCCTTCAGCTGATGAATCAGTGCCCCTCCATGTTGAACAACATTTGGAGGAAGCACTGAGGGTGGTAAAATATCTACTGGGTGGGGGATTTCAACGTCCACCACCAAGAGTGGCTCGGCAGCAGCAGCATTACTGATCGGGTTGGTCAGGTCCTAAAGGATATAACTGCTACACTGGGTCTCTGGCAGGTGGTGTAGGAACCAACAAGAGACCAACTAAAAAATGAAATTGACCTCACCCTTACTAATCTGCCAGTTGCAATTGCCTCTGTCCATGACAGTATTGATAAAAGTGACCACCACATTGCCCTTATGGAGACAAAGTCCCGCCTTGACATTGAGAATACCCTCCACCTTGTTGTGTGGTGCTATCACTGTGCTAAATGGGACAGACTTCGAAGTGATCTAGCAGTTTAAGACTAGGCATCCATGAGGCGCTGTGGGTCATCAACAGCAGCAGAATTGTACTCCAGCACAATCTGTAACCTCATGGCCTGGTACATCCCCCACTCAACCATTGCCATCAAGCCAGGGATCAATCTTGGTTCAATGGAGAGTTCAGGAGGGCGTGCCAGGAGCAGCATCAGGCAGACCCAAAAATGAGGTGTCAACCTGGTGAAGGTCCTAAACAGGAGTACTTACGTGCCAAATGGCATAACCAGGAAGTGATAGACAAAGCTACGGGCTCCCACAACCAACGCATCAGATCTAAGCTCTGGAGGCCTTCCACATCGTAAATGGTGGTGAATGGTGGTGAACAATTTAACAACTCACTGGAGGAGATGCTCCACAAATATCCCCATCCTCAATGATGGAGGAGCCCAGCACATCAGTGTAAAAGATAAGGCTGATGCATTCGTAATAATCTTCAGTCAGAAGTGCTGAGTAGATATCCATCTCAGGCTTCTCCAGTGGTGCCCAGCATCACAGATACCAGTCTCCAGACAATTCCATTCACTCCCCAAGACAATCAGAAATGGCTGAGGCCCTGGATACTGCAAAGGCAATGGGCCCTGAGAACATTCTGGCAATAATACTGAAGTACTTACCACTCCCCTCGCCAAGCTCTTCCAGTACAGTTACAACATTGGCATCTCCCTGACAACGTGGAAAATTGCCCAGGTATTTCCTGTACATAAAAAGCATGACAAATCCAACCCGGCTAATTACCATCAGTCTGCCGACTCTCCATCAACAGGTAATGTCTGGTTTTGCTGTTTAGTTCCTGAGCTGGTTGTAGTCAAACAGAGTGATGCTGGAAAAGCACAGCAGGTCAGGCAGCATCTGAGGAGTGAAATGCTGCCTGACCTGCTGTGCTTTTCCAGCACCACTCTGATCTAAACTCGGGTTTCCAGCATCTGCAGTCCTCACTTTTGTCGAGGGCTATCAAACAGCACCTGCTCAGCAACAACCTGCTCAGTGATGCCCAGTTTGGGTTTGGCCAGTGTCATTCAGCTCCTGATCTCATTGCAGCCTTGGTTCAAACATGGACAAAAGAGCTGAATTCCAGAGGTTAGGTGTGAGTGACAGCCCTTGACATCAAGGCTGCATTTGACCGGGTGTGGCATCAAGAAGCCCTGTCAGAAATGGAATCAATATGTATTGGGGGCAAACACTCCACTGGTTAGAGTCATACCTGGCACAAAGGAAGATGATTGTGGTTGTAGAGGGTCAGACATCTCAGCTCCAGGACATCTCTGCAGGAGAAATGGGTAGGCCCAATGATCTTCAGCTGCGTCATCAATTACCTTACCTCTGTCGTAAGGTCAGAAGTGGGGATGTTTGCTGATGTTTGCACAGTTTTCAGCACCTTTCACGATTCCTGAGATACTGAAGCAATCCGTGCTCAAATGCAACAAGATCTGGACAATATCCAGGCTTGTGCCAACAGGTGGCAAGTAACATTCACGCCACACAAATGCCAGACCATGACCATCACCAATAAAGGACACTCTAATCACCATTCCTCGACATTCAACAGTATTACCATCACTGAATTCCCCCCACTGTCAACATCCTTGGAGTTACCATTGACCGGAAACTCACTGGACTCACCACATGAATACAGTGGTTACAAGAGCAGGTCAGAGACTAGGGATACTGTGGCAACTAATTCACCTCCTGACACCTCCTGACACCCCAAATTCTATCCACTCTCTACAAGGTACAAGTCAGGAATGTGATGGAATACTCTCCACTTGCCTGGATGGGTGCAGCTCCAACAACACTCAAGGAGCTTGACACCATCCAGGACAAAGCAACCCACTTGATTGGTACCACATCGACAAATATTCAAACCCTCCACCACCGGTGCCCAGTGGCAGCAGTGTGTGCTATCTACAAGATGCACTGCAGAACTTCACCAACGATTCTTCAACAGCACCTTCCAAATCCACGACCACATCCATCTAGAAGGACAAGGGCAGCAGGTGCTTGGGAATACCACCACCTGCAAGTTCCCCTGCAAGCCACTCACCACCCTGACTTGGAAATATATCATCATTCCTTCACAATTGTTGGGTGAAAATCTTGGCATTCCCTCCCTACCGGCATTGGGTCAACTCACAGCAAGGGGACTGCAGCGATTCAAGAAGGCAGCTCACCACCACTTTCTCCAGGGCAAATAAGGATGGGCTGTCAATGTTAGCCAGCCAGTGACGCCCAAGTCCCACAAAAGAATATTAAAAGAAGTTTCTATGATTTAAACCTCTGTCTCTGAAATGTTGTAGTTCCTGTCATTTTGTAAACCTGACTCGAAACATTACAGCATTGATGGTTTAAACTGATGGGATGGTCTGGGGCGTCTGATGGGGAGGCGGGGAAAGATGACAGACAGAGGAATTGTGATGGAGAGGTAGAAAGGGAGTGTGTGTGTTTGTAAGATATTATGGGAAAGAGAGTTGACCAGACTGACAGAAAACGGACACTTTGCTCAGTTATGTCAGGAATCTATTCCCCAAGCTGCAGATACAGACAGTTTTTATCGTATTACAGTAGTGTTACAATAGTGTAGTGTTAATTACAAGATAAGACGAATTAAATTAAATTCAATGGAATACAATCGGCTGGCAATCGGCATAGCAATCAGGAAATAACTGTAACAGGAGGTTCCATTCCTCTGCGACAGCAGGTGCTAATGTCCAGTATCCTGGTTCCAATGGGCCTGCAGCGGGGTGCGTATTCTTGTCAGGTATCTGGGTGCCACTCAGTCTAGGGAGAATTTGTGGGGCTTCAGTACCTGAGGGCACTGTGGATGCCCTCGGGGCTGCAGGAGCGGTGATGCTATTGTGAGGTAGGAAGTCTGTTATCAGATCATCTGAGGAGTGTATTCCTTCAGTCTGGAAGCTGTTTAGGTAATGTCTGGTTTTGCTGTTTAGTTCCTGAGCTGGTTGTAGTCAAGCTGAGGGATCATAGAACAAAGAAAGAAAATTTACAACCCAGGAACAGGCCCTTCGGCCCTCCAAGCCTGAGCCGACCCAAATGTACTCACTAAACCTGTCGGTCAATTCCTAAGCATCTGTATCCCTCTGCTCCCCACTTACTCAAGCATTTGTCCAGACGCTTCTTAAATGAATCTACCGTGCCTGCCTCTACCATCTCTGCTGGCAACGCTTTCCAAATGTCTACCACCCTCTGTGAAAAGTACATATGTATCCCCTTTAAACTTTCCACCTCTCACCTTGAAAGCATAACCTCTCATGATTGAATCCTTCACCCTGGGAAAAAGCTTGTCTCTATCCATCCTTCATGATTTTGTAAACCTCAATTAGCTACCCCCTCAACCTCATTTTTTCTAATGAAAATAAACCTAACCTACTCAACCTCTCTTCAGAGCTAGCATCTTCCATACCAAGCAATATCTTCGCAAAACCTTCTCTGCGTCTTCTCCAAAGTGTCCACATCCTTTTGGTAACATGGTGACCAGAACTGTACACAGTATTCCAACTGCGGCTGAACCAACGTCTTGGACAATTTTAACATGACTTACCAGCTCTTATACTCAATGCCCCATCCAATGAATGCAATCATACCATATGCCTTCTTGACCACTCTATCCACCTGTGCAGTAACCTTCAGGGTACAATGGACCTGCACTCCCAGTATGCTCTGTTTTGCTAAGAACAGATATGGTTTCTCTGAACAAGGCAGGCAGAGAGGTTTATCTTTTCTCCTACAATTCCCCTTTTTTTGTTTTTGTCAGGGAAAGCGCTGAGTTCGAAGTAGAGGCGAAGGGGCGGGGGGGGGGGTATGTAGCCAGAGCCAGGGAGAGGGTCGGAAACAATGGGGTAGTATTCGGAGTCCGAGTCTGAACCCACATATTCCATGTCGGGGCAAAGTTCTTATCCCAGTGGATCTTCACTAGTTGAGTGGTAAGGTCAGGGCAGGGGGGTAGTAGCATTGAGCACAAGCTCAGACAGCACATTTTAATGGCTATGACATGAACTGCAAAAATGACAATGATAGTAATGAGGACTATGAGACCCTGGAGCAAGGCCGTGCCCCAGGAACCCAGCCAGGAGCGTGCCCAGTTCCATGGGTCCCATTTTGGTTTTTGGTTGTGCAGTACAGCGGCAGCCTGTTGGATATGTCGGGCTGAGTTAGTAATATTCCCACTGGGGCCGGGTATGTAACTGCAGCAATCAGAGCCGATCAGGGCACATGTGCCCCCTTTCTCCACCAGCAGATAATCCTGGTTCATTGGGCCACAGTGTGAACGGCAAGAACTTCCGCATTGAGCTGGGTGAGTGCTTTGGATGTGGCATTGGCTACCTCCTCCAAGGGGATGGCCAGCAGCTGGGCTTCTATTTCCAATCGAATGGCTGCATAGGTGGGTGAAAAGACAGAGAGAATCTGGTCAAGGGTGTTGAGGGTTCACTTCTTGCGAGACGGTGGCTTCGTGAAGGGAGGAGACTGGGAATGTTATACAAATTGGACCACGTACCCAACATAGCAGCTCCTGGTCCAGGATAACAGGAACCAAGGGGAGGCTCTGTGGCTGTAAATAAAGTAAGTGCCATTATAGGTTCTCAGGCGGTCGGTCTGGGTCCCTGTCCAGGTGGTGGTGAAAGTGAGGTTTTGCCTGATCCTGTTGAGAATGTGAAGGTTCAGTATCCTGCCCTCTGCTGTGGACTGACTTGCTGTGGGGTGAGGAGCAAGGAATTGGCGCACCGGCTGCTTTTGAGGCAGATCGATCCGATGGGTGCGCCCTGTCCAAGAATGTCTGTGAGGAGAAGGGCCGGGGGTTCATGGGGAAGATTGTATGAGGTTCCAGTCATCCTGAGGCAGGATGATCAGGGGGAGTATAAACATGGTGATGGCTGTGGCGGTTAGCTGGAGCTTTCCTTGGGGTGTGGAGCTGTCGTTTGCTGTGCTTCCTGGTTGTTGTCTTTAGGGGGCGGAGCTCACTTGCAGCAGGTCCCGTGTGTCCAATCAGGTTTTCCCTTCAGTTTGACAGCTGTCGGGGCTGTCAGAGGCACCAAGGACCTTTCCACCGAGGAGAGAGAGAATCTTTTCCC